>NW_027339367.1:0-7122 GCF_000331145.2 Cicer arietinum | reverse complement strand
ATATAATATATTAATATTATATATTATTATATTTATATTTATATTTATATAGTCAAATAAAAGTGTATCAGAAACTTTAGTAGCCTAAGTTGTGCCCCCTAATGTATGTAGCCAACTTCCTCCTCGGACCCCATGTGTGCACTAATTGCACAAGGAAAATGACACTACTCACACATTTATTTTTTTATTTCTTTTTTTCGTCTGTCACACATTTATTATTTAGACTTTAATTATTTTACTTTATAATTTTTTTAAAAATATATTTTACTTATATATAATTAAAATGATGCACATGAGCTGCATGTCTAAACATAAAGTCACAATAAAAAAAAAATGTCGGCATTACTACCATCTTGAAGTAGAGTATTACAATTTTCAAGAAAATGATAAATTAAATGGTTGACGTAAAAAGTTGAAGTGCTAAAAAAGTAGTGGAATAGCTAATTTGGTTGAAGAGTTAAATGACATGAAATTAGTTTTAAGTGAAAGATCTGAGTTTAAATTTATAAAAATTTATATCATTTTTAATCTACTAATGTTTTCTTATAAAAATTGTGAAAAATAGTATATATTTTTCGTCTTAAAATATAAATAAAAATTTATTTAAAAATTTGATATATTTAATTTAAAATTTAGATTAAATATATGAATTTTATTTAGTTAGTTTTATTTATATTTTAAAATAAAATAATAGTGTTGTAATAATATTATGAAATTGTATATTATATTATTTAAAATATATTATATTATTATTTTTTATTTAAAAAATCTGAATAAAAAATTAAAATTATCGACTTTCAAAATAAAGGAATCAATTATGTGAATTGGTGAAAATAAAAAGATTAAAATTACAAATAAATCTTGTGCATCTAAAACTATAATAATTGAGAAAATAGAGAAAATCTCTACTCTATAGGTACAATATCATATTATCATATTTGTATTTAATTGAATGTTTAAATGCTATTGGAGAGACTAATTTATCAAAATAATTAATATTTATTTAAGAAATCAACATCTTATATTACTATTTTTCAATAAGTACTTGCTAGAAATCAAACACTTGACTTAATGGTTAATGAATCCATGTATCTTCATATCATAAAATGTATATATCTTATCACAAAATATCATATTTTCATAAATTCTTAAATTTTTATATTAAAAACGAATCACAATTCTTAGAATAGTAGAGATATTTGACTTTTATTATAAGTACACTTATAATCAAGTCTATTAATAATTTTAATATGCTAATAATATAACTTTTTACATTACTAATAGATAACAATTAAACTCTTCTTTTAAACCCTTATGAAAGTTGTATATTGTATATATATATATAACATGTGTGAGCTCCCTACAAGTACTACATGGTGTATAAAACAAAATAATATTAATATTTGTCTTAATGGCAATTTTGCTCAAAGAGTACAATTATTATTTATGTGGTAAAACAAATTTGTCCTAAGGTCTTGTGACTCTTGTCATATATGTTTAGGAGAAATTTTAATAGGCATTCCAAGGGAAGGGAATGGTAAAGGATCCATTGTAACTGTTTCATTAGGATGGAGTAAGGACCATTCATATTGTGTCACAACATAATGCACAAGGATAAGGATATTTAACTTGGCTAATTGATACCCTGCACACACTCTTGGTCCTCCTCCAAAGGGAACAAATACATATTGTCCTATTCCTTCATCAAACCTACTTGGATTGAAACTCAAAGGATCCTTAAAATACTTTTCATTGTAATGTGTTCCATATGTTGTCCATAGCACCTGAAAAATAAAGCCACAAAACCCCATTTTTCTAGTTTTAAGATTTTAGTCACAAATTTAAAAATAAAAAAAAAATTAAAATATAGTAGACATAATTTATTTTACACTGTTAATATATCACACTCAATCATATTTATAACTTTAAAAATAAAAAAATCAAAGTCAAATATTTTTTAAATAGTCTAACAATTATCAATAATTAATGATGTAAAAAATCTTTATATTGACCGTATATATGAATTAAATTATTTGACAAATATACCAATTTAAATTTAGATAATTAATTTAACTTGTGGAAGAAAGAAAGTATTGTTCACCTTCCATCCTTTAGGAATAGTGAATCCTTCATATTCAATATCAATAATTGCCTTTCTAAAAGAACCAAAAATTGGAGGGAAAAGTCTCATGCTTTCTCTAGCAACTTGCCATGTATACTTCATCTTCTTTATGTCCTCTATATTAAGACTCTCACCCCATCTTTTGTTTCTCATTATATTAACATGTTCTGCATAAAATTAAGCACATTTCAAATTATGATCTTAGTTTTTTTAATAGTTTAAATATAGTGATAAAATTTTTAAATAAAAGTTCGCAACTGCAATTTGAACCGCAACATAACCATTTTTTATGGGGTCAAAAGCATAACACGACTGCAATTGAGGCTGCATTGACCGCATTTGACCGTGATTCTTTACAGTATCAACAACTGTGATGCAACCGCAATGACAATTATTACCACGACTGCTATTTAAAACTTTGATGGTGATTTTAAGTTGCATGAAAGAAAAATATATAGTTATCGATATGATGTTACCTTGTAGAACTTTATCATAGCAATCAGGATGTTGAGCCATCATCTTGAATGTCATAGCAACAGCAAAAGAAGTAGTATCATGAGCTGCAAAAACTAGCAAAACCACATTATCTATAATCTCTTTTTCACTTATCTCTCCTTGAATCATTCCATATACCAATTTAGACATTAGCATTCTATCTTCCTCTCTTTCCAACCTTCCTTCTTCCATTTCCTTTCTCTTCTCTCTCACCACTTTAACTATCATCTTTTCTATCTCCTTCCTAGCTTTCATTGCTCTCCAAAATTTGGAGCCTGGAAACTTAATTGCAGGTGAGAAAACACCTTCCAACACTCTCTCAAATGTATCTAACATACCTTGTTCCACATTTATCCCTAATAAACACTCAAAAACAATGCTAAATGTAAGAACTTTTGTTGATTTGTAAAGACTAATCTCTTCTTGACCATGCCAATTTTTAACCAAATACAACTTAACAAAGTTACACAATTTTGGAACTAATGATTCAAGTCCTGCATAGCCAAGACTAGTTCCAATAACGCCACGAAGGAAGCGATGTCTTTCACCATCTTTCTCCATGATAGAGTCCTTTCCCATGAGATGAACTGAGGAAGAAGGCCAAGAACTTTTCACCAACTTGAACTCATTGGAAAGAAGAAATTTATTTGCATCAGCTCCATTTACAATCACAGTTGGTGACCCTATTAACCTTGTTTTGAAGATCTTTCCGTGTTTCGCGATTCGAGGATGAACAAATTCTTCATATAATTTGTTTCTCCTTTGAGCATTAAAGAATTGCATTGTCTCTCCTATCAATGGAAACCCCATTTTCCCTGGTGGAAGCTTTCTTTTGTCTTTGTTACTTTGTTGCTTGTGCCTCAAGAAATTGAAAAAAATTAGCAAAAGCAGGGGAAACAGAACACATGAAAGAAAATACATGATATCCATAGACATTAGAGAACTTTTTAGGATAAAGGGATTTTGAAAAATTTGAACTTTTTTAGGATAATATCTATATTTAAATTGTTAAGGTTCTAACATGTTGGTTCACATATTTATAGAACCTTGGTGTGTGCATAAAAAGTCAATGATGTCAACCCATTTAAATATATTATTATAATAATGTTAATGTTAATGTTAATCATTCTTGAAGTCAATTCCAAGCTAATAGATTTCTTATTTAAAAAAGTATATGGTCTAGTCAAATTGACAACAACAAAAAAAAAAATGAAAACTTTAGCATTAGAGCTTTGTGAAAAGAATACTATGTTGGATATTCTTGACATTTATATATTCATTGTTGCAAAAAGAATGACACATAATCATCATTATATACCTGAAAAAATTAATGAGGAAATAAAGAATGATTAATCTATGAATGGTCAACGTTGGAAGCTTTTTAGCCATCTAAAAATCCCTAAAAATCTGGTGAAGTCTAATTATTGTGTGTGACATTGGATCTTGTAACATTATCAAGATTTTCCTCATAATTGCAGCAATATTGATGCAGAATCAAACCGTCTTTGAATCTTAAGGTTACAATATCTTTTGTAAAGTAATTAGAACACTGATGTGAACATGTTGGAGATAATGTTGTTTGGAACACCGACTAGAATCAATTTGAACAAGTTAATGAATATGGTACTATTGTCATTTTAGCAAGCTGTATTTTTGTGGATACATTTCTTTTTGGAGAATGTTTAGCATGGAAGGTTCATTATTATATTATACATGTAAAGTTAATTAAAAGTAAGGTGATAATGGATTGTATAATGTGTAAATTAACACAAAATATTAGTATTTTGTCTGATTTCCCAATTTATTTGTAATTTTTCTTTTATATTTATTGAATAATTTTTAGAGTATTATAAATAATAAGGTAAATGATTTTGGATTGTCAATATAATTGAGATATTTTTGACAATTATACTTTTGAATCCTAATTCTTTGCTTAAGAAAATATTAGTATTTATCTCCTCTTACCACCGTTTTTGTGGGGGGGAAAATGATCTTGTATTCGAGAGTATTTCTAATCTAAGCCTTAGTTTTGAAAGGGTAGAATTAGAATTAATATTACATTCAAATTCTATAAAACTAGAACAATAAAAAAGAAATAATGTGGTGGGAAATTTGATTTAATAGCGTCATAGAGTAATTGAAATCCTTTTAGAGAAATTATAATTTTAAATAATTTAAATATTTCAATTGAATTTCAGTTATTTATAAAAAAAAATTATTTGGATGGAGTAATAAAGTACTTCATTCTTTTTTTCTTCTTAAACCTTGGTGGGTTAAATTATAAATTTTAAAAGTTTTATTGTAAAAGTATATACTAGTGGTTCAAAATGAAAATTTTGAAAGTTTTGGGTCAAATTTAAAATTTTAGAAAAGTTAAGGATTCCATTTATAAATTTTGAAAAACTATTAGGACCAAACTGTTAAATTTTAAAATTTTAAAAATTTATAAGGAACTAATATTTTAAATTTGAAACACATCGTAACCAAATCACAGAATTTGAAAAAATTGTAAAAAATTTGAGATTCACATTGTAAAAAGTATATCAGGAAGAAATTTTGAATTCTTAATTTTAATGTGATATTGAAATTTCTTAAATTAAATTTTAACACGATACTTTAAAAAAATTCACATTATTTTGACAAACAATATAATTCAATTTAAATTATACTCTAAAATCATGTTACCTCGTAAACTTTTCTCATCGAAACAAACTAAAAAAATTGTTGTATCTTTGTATTATTTTTTTCGTATCATTTCAATATAATTATAGAACCTTACAAGAGTGTGTGACATATAAGTTGGATCTATGGAAACTCTTGAAAGTTGATATCACTACTTGTATATTATGCAAGATTCTTTAGAAAATATAATATAGTATAGAGCATTTTGTCTTTATTTTAAAATTTATACTTCTTATATGAAAAATGAATATTTGTTGCAAATGATTTTTTTTTAAGAATATTATAATTTCTATTTGTAATTCTCATATAACAATTAGTATTTAATTTTGAATCTATACCAATTATGGTAAGACCTAATAAATTGAAATATATGTACAAGAATTTTTTTTCTCACGTACTTTTTCTTTGGCACAATCTCACGTATTCTTTTATTAGCGTAATTTTGTTCAAGATATTATGAAACATTAAATATGATCACATTTCAATTAGAATTTGAGTTGTGGGCCACCATGTTAAACACTACGCATAAACCCAACACTCAATAAATTTTGCATGAACTTTAATTACTTCTAACATGACTATACCAAATCCACTTTAAAATATTTATAGTTAGAACCAAACTAATGCTTGGTTAATTAATTAGTCTCGGAAATGTGAGTATTACTATGTATTGAGTGGAAAAATAAATAGGTACGTTACATAAGTAACAATATTCATTGCTCTTCCAAAAAAATTGAGCAACCTCACCCACTCTCTGCAAATGTCACGAATTCGAAGTAACTCACTTCTAATCAAATCTAATTTCAATCTAGTAAAGTAAAACACTAATTTGTTGCAGTTGGTTGTTATTGTTGGAATTGAAAATCATATTACCACAAGGTGATACTTGTGGAACTATTGAAATCACTTACAAGTTACAATATAGTTTTTTTTCTTCTTCTTTTCAATACACCTCACTGTAGTTTTGTCTATTACAATTTTAGATAAAAATCATAAAATGAGATAAAAGTCAAGAAAAATATATTGAATAAGAAAAGACTTGAGTATTTATTTGTTTTTTTCTGAGAGATGAGTTATTTAGACATACATCAGATTGGTGTCAAAATAACATTTCTATTATTTCAATATATATTATATTATACACCATCAAGCTTTATAAGCTTTATTTATATCATTATTTCTAACAATGAAGAAGCTGAATGTAAGCTACATCTCTAGCCAATGTGTGTGAGTAAGGTTTTGTCTCACTAATTTATTGACTCAAATACAAACAATGAAGATCAGTTGAAAAATAAAGAGTACTATTTGCGTGTCTGCAGTGCCAGCAATGCTACATTTAATAACAACATTGGGACCATTGTGAATATTTTCTTTCAAATCTAAGGCAACAAAATGAGAATTAGATAAATAAAACTGTTTGGAAATTGATAAATCATATTGAATATAATACAAGAGTTTTTGAGAGTATCAAATTATCTATATAGATAAATAAGAGAAATCTTTCATGGGACATGTCTCCATCACTCCCCATAAGTGTTGGGGGGTACTATAGATTCATTTCCAATTCCAGTCTTTGATATATTTTCTTCACGTGGGTTCCCACATTTTATTGGACGTGAAAGTTAAAACTGTGAAACAAATATTTAAAAATAATAATAAAACTCCTTAATTAAGATAATCATAGTTGTAATGTAATTAATTAATGACTAGCACCATAATATACTACTAATAATGCATATATGATGATCCATAAAGAAACAAGGCTATTTTTTGAAGCTATTTTAGAAAACTCATTTATGCATATATAGAGGAGTAAATGCACC
>NW_027339366.1:0-7115 GCF_000331145.2 Cicer arietinum | reverse complement strand
AAGTCGGGAAAAAAAAAAGATAAAGGACTAAAACGTTACCTGAAACTAAGTTAAAGGACCACATATGTAATTTAGCCTTTTTTTAATTAGTTCATTTATTTTTATTTTAAGTGATAATTTGATATTTTATATTTTAAAATGTCAACAATGTTATCATTTTTGTTTACAAAAATTTAAAAATTCATCAAAAATTTCAAAGGAAAACCATAAAATTACTTATCATCTTAAAAAATAATGTAAATTTCATCAAATTCATAACTTTAACTTTTAAATAAACTCATATTTTCATTATTTATTTGATGAAAATTGTATTATATTGAAGATGATTATTAATTTTATGGGTTTTATTTGAAGATTTTGATGAATTTTATGAATTTTTATTAAAAAAAATGATAATATTACTGATATTTTAAAATATAAAAGATTAAATTATCACTTAAAATTAAAATAAATAACTAAATCGGAAAGAAAAAAAAAAAGATAAAGGACTAAAACGTTTCCTAAAATTAAGGTAAGAGACTACAAATACTATTTAACCTATATGATATTAAATTTTGGTGTATTTTTTTATTTTATTTTTATCTTATACTTAATCTATTTTGGTTACAATGTCATTATTTTTTACTCATATAAATAACTAAACTTTTTAAATTATTACAAGTTTTTTCATAATTTACATTATTTGATTGAAAAAATATGTAACAGAAGATAATATTGTTGTTATAGTTCATTAAAAGTTGATTCAATTCCCTTAATGAATTATAAACAAAAATAATCAAATAATATATATTAAAAATACTATTGATCACATTTAATTTATAAAAATAACTTTTTCATATATGTTAGGCCTAAAAAAATAAAAAATATTTAATAACAATAAATAAAACGACTCACGTGTGTAAAAAAAATACAATAATTGACTACTTAATTAAAATATGTTGCGGTTATTTAAAAAATTAAATTATTTTGTATTTCAAAAAATAAGAAAGGTATAAAAACAAGAAATGCTAAATATTTTAACAAGAAATATTTTGTGTTTGGTTCTTCTATTAACTATTCATGCATTTCATAAATAATTTTAATTTTTGAATTATTTATTTTAAATTTTAGAATAATCAAATCTAAATTACATATATAATGTTGATGAACTTAGATTTTTTTAAAAAAATAAATCGTAAAGTTAATTTTTTATTTTTTATTATTTTAATAAATTTATGATTTATTATGATTCTAATGATTGATACTAATTATTATGGAAAGTGAATCACTCACTTTGTTTCGTTGAGTGTCAAATTTGCTGACATGGAATCCTGAAATCGTGTGGCTATTATATTCTGATTATGGTCCACACACAATATTGAATGGTGGGCCTATTGAGGTAACTCTAGACATCTCAAAGGTATAAGAGGGCCCAACTAATCTAAAGTCTGAGACCACAATGTAACTGCCACTCTATTTGCATTATCAATTTCAAATTTTCACAGACAAACATGTGGGCTTCCTTTGCCGTATACTATATGATTATATTCTTTGTCACTTTATTTCCGATTTTCAACAAAAAAGTAAATTAAGGATAAGGGAGGCTGGGTGAGATATCATAAATTCATAATAAATATATATATATATAAAAAGTTATATTGTACTTATATATTATTTATGTAAAATTATTATGTATAGACGTATAGTACGAATTGAACAACATAAAAACACTCAATTTGCACTCATATTGACAAATTACACTCAAAAGGTTATAATGTTCAAGTTAACTTGCACTCATATTGACAAATTACACTCGTTTATCATTAATACCAAGAGTAAGAGATTTATCAAAATAAAAACACTCTTTGAAATAAGGCTCGAAATAGAATAAGATAATCTATTTTACATAATAAAAAAAACTCTAGAATGTGTGACATTACAAAAATACTAAAGTACTTTTGATACATATAAATACAAAATACTATGATTTTTTCATGTCATATGTTTTGATACAGTATAAACACAAAATATTATCTATATGAAAAAAAAAAAAACGCACACATATTTTATCTTATAATCATATAACCTACATACTACTTAAAAAAAAACATAAACATTGCATTTGTCACATATCACTTACTCCTTATCAATCATTTTTATTATTATAATATCAAAATTTTATCACAAAGCTGATACCTTAACATATGTTCCTTATCAATTATATGATTCATCTATTAAATTATATACAATATTCTAACATGGGTGTAATTTAATTTTTATTGTATTTTTTTTTTTAAATTTAAACTCTACTTTATTATTATGTTTGTTCTTTTAAAAACGACATTACTTATGCAATATCAATGTAAAACACTATACATTATCGATAAATTATAATTATTTATGTGTATGATTTTAAAAGAAATTATGATTAAAGTCAAATATGTTGCGATGATTATAATTGATTAACAGCGTAAAAAAAAAAAACTATAAATCAAACTTTTTTAAAATAAAAACTTTTTTCCTCTTTCAATTTTTACTTTTTGAAATTGTTACTGAATTTATAAAAATTCTGCAACGCAAGAGATATTTATTATTCAATTATCAACACCAAAATAAAAAAGCCATAAGAAAAACACCAAAAGCAAAACAAAGTTGCATAGTATAACCCATTGATATATTAGCCAGTAAGAGTTTAACTTTATAATACCATGATACTAAATTTAATCTTCTTCAAGAAACAATCATAAATTAATTCGTATCAATTTGATTAATAAAATTTCTTCTATCCTCAATTTTTTTTAAAAAAATTGTCGTTGCTTTACTTTTCAGAAACTCACATATTTCTGCTTCAATTTAATTCTAAAATCCCAAAGATTTGCTTGGTTTGAATTTTCTGTTGACTTTAAAATAAAAAATGTAAGGTGAAATGTCTACTTCTCGTGGTACCAACAGAAACTATGGTGGAAAATCAAAGTGAAAGCTTGGGCCCATTTAAAATACGGAAGGAGAAAAATGGTGTAACGATCCACACACCACAAATAAATAATAATAACGATTAGATAAATACAAATTATTTCTATTAGATGGATAAGAATTTAGTTTTGGGTCAAGATTATATGGATGAGATCATTTTTCCAGGATTAACACCCAAAACTTACTAACTCATCGGTGTGTATTGGGCCCAATTTATTTTTAACTTATCTTATTCTTTGAAAATTGAGAAACATGCGATATAGCTCGAGTTTTTTTCTAATCCCAGTGAAGTAATTCCTGACTAAAAGTCGATGATTCTTCCTAAGACTATAAAATTGTGTAGTAAAAAATCATAAACACGAATACAACAAACATGAGAAAATGTTTCCTTCAAAATTGTTCATGTCTTCGAAGTTAAATTTATTTAAACAATATTAAAAATAGTAGGCGAGAGAATGCATAAATAACAACGGATTAAATACTCCAAAATAATAATAAAAAAAAAAATTGACTCCACATTTTTGTTTATGATTAAGAGGGAAACCAATAAAGTCTTTTCAAAGAGCCTCAATGTTTTTAATTTTTTTACATAATATGTACTATGTTTTTTTTTTGTGACTACAAAAAAACTGTTTACCTCATAAAATGGCACAACCACTTCATATTTGTCTCACTTGCTTCAAGGGAACGTATGGGTGCCACTGCTCCTTTATTTTGCAATTTGGGCTTAGGGAAATAACAACAAAAAGGCTGAAAAAAAAGTTTTAGAGTTGAAGCAAAACCCCGAGTATTTGAAAATCAAGTGAAAAACAAGGTAGCACCAATTCTTTTATCAACAGTTTCACTTATCTCAAATAAATCAATATAGAAATATATTTTTTAATATTAATAAAAATTTAAATAATTTTAACAATTTTAACAATTTAATAAATAATTTTACATTTTGTCAAAATTTTAAAAATAAATATTAAATAAAAATATAATAATTTTATTAAAATATTATTATTAACTATAAGAAGAAAAAAAATCATTTTAGATTTTGTCTTGATATGTGTTAGGCTAACCTTAACCAGTCTATATTAAAGGAAAAATTGCAAACCGATCGATGATACCATATTTGAATATTAAAAGTATAACAAGAAAAGAAAACTTTACTGAATGAGTTATCGATATGAGGGACATAGGAAATTACGATTTATATCGAATAAAAAATGATAGTGGTTTATCACCACAACAAGCTTGCTGACTAGGCTAGAAATAACTAATCTACAATCAAATGTTAACTAATTGTAATACTTCCACACAACTGACACCTATAATTCTAGACACTTGGTGACCTATAATTTCTAAATGTTACGAAATTAAACATTTTTTAACATGCTTATGTAATTGTGACTATTGAGTCAAAATTTGAATCATTATTTTTATATATCTAATTATTAAAAAACAGAAAAGTCTCCGTTGGCATTATCGAATTTATTTAAAGTAAACAGTTTACTTTATAAAATAAATTAAGTAATATTAATAATTAATTCAAATAAATAATTAATATTATATATACATAAATAATTAATCATAAATAGTTTTAATATTAATAATTAATTATCTCGTTTAAAGAACTTCTAACTTTGAAGGAGTTAAATTTTATCATCTAATCCTGATTATTTCTCCATATTTAAGAATAAATCATAATTCTTCCATCCAGAATTCACAAGTTTCTAATTAATTACCGATCAATTCCAACTTACCATATAATCTTATTTTAACGTGTCTACAATTTTTTAGACTAGTGACCTGCATATCAATATTAATATGTATTGTGATTTTTTAATGCATGTAATTTCACTTTCTCTTTCAATTATTATTTGTTATATTGTTCTAAAAAATAAAATTTTCTATTTGCTTCAACCATTATTTCTTTTGAGTAAAAAACCACTAATTTATTTGTTTATAATATTTTAAATTTTTTAGAAGGATATAAGTCTCCTTTTTTAAAAAGATAACAAATAATTATATTAAATTATTTTTTCTTACATAACACGGATCATCTTAAGATATCCGTTAAATTATTTTCTAACTATATTTTTTTGTTGTCAAACTTAATTTTTGTGTAGTATTTCATTTCTATAATTTTTATATGTCATATTATTAAAATTAAAATTTGAGTAAATTTTATTAGCAATATTTTCTGTATATGACACGGTCACGCACTAGAAATTTCATAAACTAAATTATAGTGACTTATTGGAAAATATTTCTTAGTTTATCCTTGTGACACAAGAGTTTTATACTTAGCAGCAAAAGGTGCATCAACTGATCCAACCCATAATACACCATCTCTTTCCTCCACTTCACTAATAGAACTTCTATTTCCACTTTTATGTTCAAAAATTTCCAACACATCACCCTCCTCACTTAGCCTTATTGCCAATCCATAACTTCCTTTCAGCTTAGCCAAATATGAATAAATGTTTGTTATGTCCAAAGGAAGCATAACCAACCCTTTTCCTATCCAAGGATATGATAAAATCCATTGGATAAATTTTTGTCTTCTTGAATAAATTCCAACCCAAAATCCCCCTCTTGGACTCCGTTTTATGTTGTCTGGGAAACCTGGTAGATTAGCAAAGACTTCCAATGTTCCTGCTTTTGATGTTTCTAACCAATACCTCAATACCCTGCAGTTTGTTGTCTCTACTATTAGAATATATTCACCATCTTTGCTAAGTGCTACCCCATTTGCAAATGTGAGATTCTTTAGAAGAACACTAATTTGTCCACTTTCTGGTTCGTATTTTATTAACCTCCCTGATTTTTCACCGCTTACAATCACAGACACATAATTCCTGCATTTAACTTGAGTATGACATTATTAAAATTTGTAAATAATTGTTTGAATTAATTTTCATGGTATGATTAAAGAGTGAGTGTTGTATTACCTTCTCTGGTATTTAGAACTGCTACTGGTAAAGTACACTGTTCCAGTTAGTTGATCAATATCCAAACTATTTGTAAAAGGCAAGGGTTCCCCTTCTACTTCATGGGATATGACTTTTCTAGCGGTGCCCCCATTGGGCTTAATTGCAACTAGGCCCATGTATGCATCAGCAACATAAAGTTCACCTGATGCTACGTTGAAGCAAAGCCCAAGTGGGCGCCCGCATATGTGCTCTTTCTTTGGATGCTCCTTATGTGGTCCTCCACACTCATCAACATTATCTCTGCCAAATTAACCCATTCAACATTATACCATAACAATTAGATGAGATAAGCTAAATTAATTGCTACATGCATCAAACTCTTTTACGCATATATTTCATCAAATCAAATATCTCTACAAACATTATAGGATACAATACCAATACTATACATGATACAACATTTTAAAAAGAAAAAGCATCATACAAATACCTCAATTGAAGCATAATTATAAAATATTTGCATTAAAGATAGGAGAGAGTTTTTAAGAAAATATGTTGTTATTTTATCAGCAAAATATCAGGGACATGTTATTTATTTTGACACATTTAGTCAACCGTTTTGATGTATTTTTTTAATATATTTTATTTTATTAATAGTATTTTAATAATAAAATAACTACCGGATATTTCAAAAAATTGAAATTTCCGGTAAGATAAATATAACTACCGGATATTTCAATAATTTAAAATTTCCGGTAAAGAAAATGTAACTACCCGAAATGTCATTGCACAAATTTCCGGTATTATAAATACTTTACCGAAAATTTATTTGTTGGCGAAATTTCCGGTAACATAATTGTATTACCGGAAATTTGAAATACGAATTTCTAGTAGTGAATAGTTGTGTACCGGATTTTAATGGAAAAATTTTAAGTACTTGAAATTTGGTTGAGGGAGTGAAATTTTAAAGTAATTTTTTTTTACTATTCAGTAGATGAAAATTTTAAGAACAATTTTAAAATTTTAACAATTTGAGGGGTATAAGATTAATTGTAAGTACAAAAGCCAACTTTCTAACCCAACCGTTCATTCCATTTTCTTATATTTTCCAACCCATAACGATTTGGGCCTAAAATTTATGCCCACTTCCCACATTCTTCCTTACCGTCAAATTAACCAACAATTTTCTTCTTCTTCTTCTTCTTTTTTTTTTTTTTTTTTTTTTTTTTTTTTTTTTTTAAA
>NW_027339365.1:0-7019 GCF_000331145.2 Cicer arietinum | reverse complement strand
TTTTCTATTTTATTTAAAAGCCTTAAATACACTTTTAACTCTCTAAATTTCTCAATTGTAGTATGAGTCTCCAAAATTCTTTTGGATAATTTTGACTCCTGCATTTACCCCTTTATGATTTAATTGAAGTCTATAATATTAGCATACACCTTTAACACATAATTATTTCTCCCATTCAACTATTTTGATTTCATCTCCCACCTTAGCTCAACTGCTCCATTTTCATCACTTTCTTTGAACTCACTCTTTCTAGTTGTTGGAACCATTGGAGATGGGAAGAGAACGTACGATTTGTTATTGAAAGGAAAAGGAAAAAAATGTGAGGGGTTGAGCTCTTGGGTTGAGTTGGAGATGGAAAGTGAAGAGATGAAAGGAGGAAATGATTAGGTGTGAAGGGTGTGGGTTAATATTAAAGACTTCAATTAAATCCAATTACATATGAAATGAGTTGGGGGTTAAGAAAGCAGAAATTGAATAAATGTAGGAGTCATAATTATTAAAAAAAAATTAGAGAGACTAAAATTACATAATTAAACCTATTTGAAACTAAATGGAATTATGTCCTATGAATGTTAACTTTCACCCAAAATTATTATGAATCCTATTTATGAAATTTAAGAATTTAAATTATTAATTTTTTCCGTTGCACTTAATGATGTGATTCACCATATATGTTCCAAATTGAAGCTTGTTTGATTACATATGTACAATTATCGAATGCATTACCCCACGTGAATGGAAAGTGTCAAATTGAAATATTGTCTCACAATTTTTATCACGATTTATTTCAATAATCCATAGTATGAATGCTAAAATTTATATTATTTATTTATGAGTTAATTGAAATTTTGTTGTTATAAGACATTTATGGACAACTCAAAATTGTTGTTATACTAATTAATATGAATATTGGTAATATATAAATTATTAGTTTTATATAGATATCTAAAGATAATAAATATTTCTAATTAATGTATATGTCATGCCGAATTAATGTTAAATTAATAGCATCGTTATGTTTATTGTTGTGTATTGGTGGATCATGGATCTCCCAAAGGAGAATATCGATATACAAAGAATGATCATTCTTTAAATTTAAATTGTAAGTTCTTTATAACTCAAAACATTATTGTTAAACACGTAATCATCATGTATGCATAACATTAAGTCAAGTTTTACTCAAAACATTAATATTAACGTTAAAGACGTAATCATGTATGCATAACATTAAGTCAAGTCTTCCTGAAACTGCAAAATTTGTAAGTTTTGTGGAAGAAACATATTGTGTGTAAAGTTAAGTTAATAAATGAACTGAAATAAGTATTCCGTCGATGATATATGAAGTTCAATAATACTATTATGTTGTTTGGATTTTAGAAAAACGTTGTTGATTGATATATATATATCAAATTCAATATAGGTAGGTTTATGATTTTAGTTTTATATGTTGATGATATTTTACTGACAACTAATTATCTTAGTCTATTATGTGAGACTAATAAATTTATTTTTAACAACTTTGAAATAAAAGATATGGGTGAGGCCATGATCGACAATTTGTCTGTGCACCAAGACCAACAACACAGGGACTAAAAATAAAATTTTAAAATTTTATAAAGAATAAAAATTTATTTTATCATTATTTTAATTATTAAAATTGCATTTTTTTTATTAGGAGTCTTATTTTTAAGATTAAAACAAAACCTCTAAAATATTTAAGACGTTCCTAAGTGAGGCAAGTTATGTCATTGGAATAGAAATATACTATGATAGATTACATAGATTATTAGGTTTGTCTCAAAATATATATCAATAAAGTTTTAGTGAGATTAACAAGGACAAATGATCACATGCTTACTTAATGATAGGAAATATGATCGTCATGTGATCCTTCGTCTCTTGCAAATCTCTCTAAAACTTTATTTCATGACTTGGACTTTTCGACAATATTGTCAAGCTGCTGAAAATTTATTGTGATAATTTTGCAGAAAACTTCTCTAAAAACAAGCATATTGAATTCAAATATTTTGTCATTAAAGAAGAAGTTCAAAAACACGGAGGATCAATTAAATATATTAGCACCAATGAATATTCTAATAGGCATTATATCTATTAATTAATATTGGATGATAATGTTTTATTTATGAATATTTGACGATCTGAACTCATTTATGTAATGTTTATGATTTTAATTTTTATTTATTTATAAATTTATGTAATTAATGATGATATTGAAAATAAATTATTTTATTCATAATAATTTTATGTTTGAATCCATTATGCACTTCTCATTTAAGATCATATTGAGAAGAAAAACTAATATATTAGTATATGAAAGGAAATATATCAATTAAATGATATATATATATAACTCTAATGACTCTTATTGGTTTATACTTTATATTACATGAATGATGGAATTAATGCATGTAGCGTTCGTTAATGTCCATTATAATTGATGATGAATATTGAGTTATGTCTCTTCTATAATGTTTCTATGCCAAATAGCCAGAAAGAATAAGAATGAACGAGAAAGAAATAGATTGGGTTTTGAAGAATTATTGTTTCTACTATTTGTCTTCATTACATCCTACATTTCCGCCCGAATTGAGTCATTTTAGTTTGAGAAGAGGAATGACTTAAACCAGTTCATGCATCATTTGTTCTCGTCTGTTGAAAGATCATTTTCAAGTGTTTATTGAGAATCCAGCTAATAAGAAAAATCTTGATCCATATTTTGAATCCTGATAATTCAGATTTTTTTCATTAACCGTGATTTTTAATATGGATAATTCAGATTATCCATATTAAAAAGTTTGTTGCTGTTAAATTGGTAAGGAAGGAACTTTATGAATTTGTGTTGAAAATTAAGAACATGATTGTTCAATCAAACAATTCACAATCTATTATCAATTTTCACAAATTGAATTATAGGATTCCCAGTTCGGTTCTCAATGGTTTGATTTGCTTATTTGAGATTTGGATATAGTTAACGAATTGTGTGTGAAAAATTAGTTTGGTTCGGTTAATTTTAGTTCAGCTTAAATTAGTTTCGTTTGGTTAAAATTAAAATTCGTACGAATTTACGTATTCAGATGCAAAAACTGCATTAGTATGAAAAAATGATTTTATCTTAATTTTAAAATATATCTAATTTTTTAAGCTCAATTTAAAAACTATTTTTTCCCACTCTTCTGGAGTACGAATAGTCTAAGATTTAATCTTCTTTCATATTGGTGGAGATGATGATATTGAATGATTGAGCTTTTGAAAAAATTAATCTTGATAACTTATATCTTTTTGATTGGATAGAATAATTTACTAAGTTTGATTCGATATTAATTTATGCATATTAATTTTTAAGGTAATTTTATATACTTTTACTTTTTGAATGTATAATATTATAAAAGTGTATATATCATTTATACTTTAATTTTAATATTAAGTGAATTCAACGAATTTATATATTAAATTTACATTTTAAGACGTTAAAGTAATGTACCGCAATAAATGAGAAATCAAAACAATGCTCGTTAATTGAAAATTTTGACCTTCATCTATTGAATTTATTGATTTATCTTTGATCAAAACGACAAACAAAAATAACATCACACTAAGGCGATAAAATTACAAGAACAAAAATCAAAATACATATATGAAAATTGTTTGTTTAAATAATAGAGATAGAAAGAGTGGTAGGTTTACGTTTGAAATGAAACTAAACTTGTGATTAGAAAACATCGTGGATGTAACCAGAATGAATAATTTATATATTAAAAATGTAAAGGAAGCAGTAGCTTTAATTATGGTGTGAAGAGAAGTAGTAGTAAGTAGTAACTAGTACGTCCCATTGGGTTGAATTATTGTACCAAGGCAAGTTTGATTAAAGATTGTGCGGCGTACTACTTGTCTCATTTTTGTTTCCTTCTGCCTCCTCCTACCTTTCTTTCCTGTCTCTTTCTAAATCATTTTCTTTTTTTAATTTGAGTTCGATCTCAAGACAAATTATTGTTTGTCAAGGTTTATTTCAAAATATACACAACCTTAACAAAGATACTTATACAAGATATTCTCTTACCCGTAAACTATTGCTTAAAGACACTTTGCTGATAATATAATTATTTTTTGTGGACAAAGCTCAAATAATTTAATAATTAATTAGTACTCCTTGTGCTTAGTGTTTGGGCAATGGGTTAATTGGTTAATAAATTTATTTTACTTATGAAAAAAGAAAACAACAACAATACTATGAGCTAGCAAAGATGCTAAAGAGAACTGAACCGTACCTTTAGTATCATATATGCATGGTACGACTCCAACATCATTTATTCGATTATGGGGTCGACACTATACCATATATAATGGCTAATGTGTATTCACGAATCTTTAGTGAAAAACATTGTCCAATACTATAGCGACACATAGAAGAGGTAATTTTAATATCTCATTGGATCTTAAATATAAGATAAAATTAAATCTAAAAAAATATGATTTATTTGATTTAAAATTTAAATCAAATATGTCAATTTTTATCGATCAAAAGTTATCATATATTTAAGACTAAAGGAAAAAATTAATTGTATTTTTTTAGTTGTCTTTCTTTATTCAAATGAAATAATATCATTTGAACTTTGTTGGTGTCATTAATGAAATCAAACCTACAAAATACTTAGATTAATTCTGCAACTTCTATGTTACTAGTTCATGAATTTGAAATATATATATATATATATATAGAAGATATAGCATGACCCTTAAAACAATGTGTTTAGTCATTGTTACATGTATGTCTAAAAAATTTTCTTCAAAACAACACAGGCAAAATTTTAATTTGAAAGTTTAAACTCATTTTCTTTCAACTTTGCTTAAAAAAACAGTATACTACATGAGAAACTAACTGGTTATTTAGAGAAGGGTTTTTTCTTAATAAGTAATTAAGAGACGCTAAAGTACTATTACTATATAGTTTTGAAAATTAAATGTATGAACATACATTTAGTAAAAATTCTAATTGTGTTATAAAAAAAAATATTTGATGCATTTTTTTAATAGAAATAAAGAGGTGGGTGTTTGTTAAAAACTAGAAGAGATATAAATATCATTTTAAATAAACAACTCAAGAGAGGTCAATTCAATTTTCCCTGATTATAATTATGTTAAAACAAATTAAAAACTTAAAGATAAATAAGATCATAGAATAACCAAATAATTTAGCTCAAGTGAATTATTTTATAGACGAAAATCAATATAGTTAAGAATATATATGTTAGAGAGGAGGGTAAATGTTAGGGTCAATTATTAAGCTATGGACCTTCTACATTTAATTAAGGCTAAAGTGATTAATGGGTCTTAGTGAAAGAAGAATTGTATGGAGAACACAATTTAAATTCTTATCGAAAAAATTCTCGATTAAATTTTACATATCTCTGGAACAACTTTTATTAAAAACAAAAAATTGGTTACTAATGTGAATATATAATAACAGACAGTGACCTAAAAACTGCAGAAAGTTAAGCTTGAAAAAATGTGTTCAATATTTTAGGAACATATTACATAAAATCCTGTTCTACAAATCAAAGGAAAAAAAATCTAAAAATAGAGCTGATGTACACTATTTTAGCAGAGAAGAACCAAAAAAAGTAAAAAAACAGCACCATCCAGATATATTTTAAATTGATATATTATCTGACTATCTAAGAAATAAAAAACAACACAAATCTGCATTTTTAGTTGACAAAATCATTAGAACCACCGAAAGTGAAAACTTACAATATGTATAAAAGTAAAATAAAAAGCTGGCCTTGCTCAAACTAATATCTGAAAACTGAAAATATATATATATATATATGAGATTGTTAGTACACAGAATAAAATGAATATGAAAATATGGATAAAAAGAAAACCAAAAATTGGAAGAAAATATAAATAGTGTTATTCGAAATATCCATGAGGTAAAAGCAGTAGTCACTCAATGATCTATGCTATTGTTGCAGACAAAGTTCCATCAAAAGTACAGACATACCTTCTGAGGTTTGCAGGAGAAAAATATTTTCAGTACAATTACAAATATGAGAAAGGCAGAGAAAATCAGTCACCTCCATTATTAAACCTCAAAATGACACTATAAAGGATTACAACACATAACCAGATAGGTCAACGGCATCATTAGTTATGTAACTCAAAACATGGTACTATATGAGCTTCATTTCATTATAAAGATACTTAATTAATTAATTGATTTAGCATATTGAAAAAAGAAAAGAACATAAGTTAATTATATTCTTCACCTTTGAACTCCAAGTTGTTGAGTTGTGAGATTTTGAAGCTGAAGCTGAAGCTGAAGGTGGTATTAGTCATTTATTGCTGCTGCAGCATCATCAAGATTCTCAATATAGAGGGACCACACCTCAAACAAATCAAAAAAGCCCCTTAAAGATTGTGAATCTTGATGATGCTCCACTAGCAAACAGTGACTGTTTTTTCTTTATAGTTTAGATCTGTGTGATGACCATCATAATGCAACGGAGAAGAAACTGTAAGTAAAACAAGTATAAAAAACAGCCCTAACCCTAACCCTAAATGAAATCCAATCCAATCTAGCGAGGCAAAAGTAAAGCTTTAATAGGTGTAAAGAAAAGCCATTAATTAGTATTATTGAGTAATAATATAGAAAAAGAAGAGCAAAGGGATGAAGAGAGAGTAGAGAAAAGTGAGAATGAAGAAGGTTAAATGGTGTTTATATAGAGAGAATAATGAAATATGAAAGAGAGAGAGAGAGAGAGTAATAAATGAGAAAGGAGATTGGTTGGTGAGTTAAGATCTGTGAGTGAGAGAGAGAACAGTTAGGCATCGTAATCTTAGGCACCAAAAATACCAAAAACTTAAAAACTCTGTGAGCAAGTCTAAGGAGCAGAGATGGAAAGGGAATAATAGAGAATTATTAATATTATTAATTTAGTGAAGAGAGAGAGAGAGAGAGAGAGAGAGAGAGAGAGAGAGAGAGAGAGAGAGTGTGTGTT
>NW_027339364.1:0-6943 GCF_000331145.2 Cicer arietinum | reverse complement strand
AATATTTTTTTGAAAATTTAAAACTTACTTTAGTTTTCACTACTCTAATTATCCCCAAAGAGATTCAACACAACCACACACATTTATTATCACATTTATTACCGATTCACGGAAAAAATGATATTAGATAATTTAAAGTTCAAAAGAATTTTAGTCGAAAATTGAACTTCAAATCTATTAAACAATTTATTATAAATTAAAATTTTTTAATCAATTAAATTTTAATAACTTCATTACCGGTGTACATAGATATACATGCAAACCTAATTGCACAATCAAACCTGGTTTGATTTTTACCCGGTGACTTTTGAGTTCTACAGTGAAATTCGTTTATATTTGGTTCGGGTAACGGTTCAAATACGAGTTGTACATGGATATACACGCCAATCGCACAATTCAACCCAACTCGATTTACAAAATCCGTTTATATTTGGTTCGGATAATAAGTTCAACCATCTGAATTTGTCAACCAAACCCATAACGAGTTTTTTATTTTTTATTTTTTATTTTAATTTTGTTTGGCAGATTAAGGTTTCATTACTCTTAACCATCCAACTTCTGTCCTACATATGAGTACGTGTAATTAGTGAAAGAGTTAGTTTAGCGTTTAATTTGTTTTTGGTTTGTAATCTCATATATGGTTTGTAATCTCGTATATGGTACCCATAAAATTCATATGTAATTTTTAATCTAAACAATGTTTATAGAAAATTTAGTTTAAATTTTTTATACTTGTTAAATACAAAAATTTTGAATTAAATACTATTCATTTGAGTTAAATACTATTTGAGCAAAAATAATTCTCATCATAAATTTAATTTAAATTTATTAATCACTTTTTTTGTAGTATTTTATTTGAAAATAATAAATACTCTAAAAATAAACAAATGAATCACTACAATTAAAAAATTAGAGTAGTGGCGAAGTTTATTTGAGACATAGGGTGACCAATTCCCACCCAAAATTCTCAACAATTTTGTATTGATACATAACAAATTACCCTTAACTCTTGTTAAAACCATTCAGATATGTTATCTAAAATTTTATATTTATACTTTATGTCTAAAATTTATATTACAAAAAATTTGAAAAAAAATAATTATTAACTGGTTGTGAAAACCAAATTAGATAAGTCTATAAAATAATTGTGGTTTGTGTAATTTGATATATACTAATCGGATTGTGATGAATTTTGATTAAATCTGACATGACATATGTTAATAGATATGCTAATTAATATAGATATTGTGGTGTATACTTTTGTAATGTTGAGTTCTATAATCTGACGTATTTTATTAGTTGAATTATTTTTATAAGTTGAATTGTGATTGTTTGGTTATTATTGTTGAAATATATGTTTGAGTCTACTATGCGAAAGTAACATGCTATCTGTGAATCTTTTCTTGTTATATGAATTAATGTGACAAAATGATATGCATCATGTATATTAGTACATGTAGTTTCTCATTAGTACATGTAATTTATTTTACCTACTTTTTTTTAATTATTAAAATTGCATTTTTTATTATGTTCAATTTTTAAAATTATAGTAGAGTCTCCAAAATCTTTAAGACGACACTTAATCAAATACATCCATTTTTGTAGACCAAATTATAATATAGATGTATGTTATTAAAAAATTAGAGAGAATAATTTTTATAAAAAAATTCCAAAAACAAGTACTATATTTATAAAATAAAATAAAATTTTCAACCTAAATTCTAACTAATTTTTAATTATTAAAAACATCAACCAAAATTTGATTTACTACACTTGTTCAATATATTTTTTAAATTTATAACTTACAATTCTTATATACAGTACAATATTATACTTTTTATTTATCTATTAAAATTTGAAAAATCTGACCACCACAATGCTTTAGTTCAAGGTCGGTCATTATATTAGTAAACTAAAATGGTTGGTGAAAATATTGCAATCAAGATATAGATAACGATAACAAAAGCAATATGACATAATTATATGCAAACATTTTAACACACTTGAAAATCTTTCAAACAATATATTCTTCTCATTTAAAAAAAAAAACAAAATAAAGAGTTAACTTCAGTTTTAAGAAAAAAATATTTTCTAAAAATTCCCCCTAAATATTATGAAATTAATATCCTTTAATAATTCAAAGTTCCATAAAACAAGTAAGATGTCTTTTTGCTCTTTATTCTCTTTCCCAATAGGCAATATTTTGATTTGAACATGATCATACTTACTTGTTATAAATAGATCCATTTTTCATTTTTAAAATTAGAGAGAATTAGTGCATACATGGAAGCGAAATAAGATGAATCTGATATCATGTCAAATATAATATCTCTCTTTACAAAACATTTTTATGCTACTAATGTTTGTATTTTTCAAAGATTAATTTTTTTTTAAATGGATAAAAATTATGCCAAGAGATTTGCTCACATTAAAAAAAATTGTTTTGTTACAACATTTTTGCAACCATACAAATTAACAATAAAGCACATGTTTAAGGTTACTTTTATTTGTAAGTGTGTATGAGATTTTTTATTGTTGTTATTTCTATCTATCATGCTTAAAATATATTTAAACACTTGAGATCATTTTTCACAAAAGAAATAAGCAACAAATAAGACTCATTTGCAAGGATATACATTAATATGCCTCAAAATGCTCAAGTATCAATTTTTGGCTTCATGGCATAGTCTCTTTGGATGAGTTTTGAGTTTTACAGCAACAAGAGACACAAATCATTTTCATGAAGACCAAACATATATTCTCTTGTTGGAATCCTTCAAAAATACATCCTAAACAAGGATATATATTTAACATATATTGAAGAATGATCTTTTTCAAAAATAACATTATAAACTCAAAAAATATTTTTTTTTTTAAAAGCCATATTAAAAAAAAATTATACTCAATCATCAAGCAATGTATAGACTACTCAATATATGCAAAATATTTTAAGATCATAATAGAGAATAATTTTAAGGACATAAAGAAGTGAATTTGTAGAAAATGATGTTAATTCATTTAACGTGATATTTTGAATTTATGATAAGGATTTGAGTTACATGAATGAATTAAATAGTAATCATAATTAGGATATACCTTGATAAGATCCAAAGCAGGACTTGAATCAGACAAGTGGACAATATGAACATATGTTGTTAAGAAACGAATATTGTTCTTGTTTGATCATCAAAACATTCTTTGATCCAGTTTTAGACAACATCATCATTTAAGTCCAAATTATGTGTGGCATGCATTGTATTCATGTAATATTGCTCATGGACATTCTTAAAGAATAATTTTAATCCTTCCAGTGACAAATCAAAAACTGTCACACACTTTCAAGGATCTTCTTAACCACTTCCAAATTAATGCTTTATTCATTTCTTCACAAAAACGCTCATCCAATAGGATGATTGTGCCATAATCAAGTTTATGATGTACACAACGCCCTGCTACTTGATTATTGATTGGATACTTATGCACTTTGATGAAGTGAATGGCTTCTTGCTTGTTCATTTATGTAATTCATGTTCCTTAAACAAAACTCAAGTGCAATAATTTGTAAACCACCATTCATAAAACTTAATCATTTATTCCATAAGGTTTGTTGTCATTAAAACATACATCGAAAAGGTTTTTTCCTCAACACGGAGTCCCCAGGTCTTCTTCATCGTTAGTTAGGTCGTCCAAGTCTCAAAAAGTTCAGAGTTATGGTCCCTCACTTTTCTCACTTAAAGTCTTTAGATTGTGAATCTTGTCAGCTTGGGAAACACGTCCTGTCTTCCTTCACCAGCAGTCTTCAATCGCAAGTACGCTCCCTTTTTTATGTCTTTCATTCTGATGTATGGGGACCAAGTCGAGTCACTTCAGTTGTAGGTCATATGTACTTTGTCACTTTTACTGATGAGTTTTCTAGATGTACGTGGGTCTACCTATTTAAGGATAGATCTGAAGTATTAAGCGTATTTCATAATTTCTTTAAGGAAATTCAAAATCAATTTGGTTGTTCTATTTGCTTTTTGCGCAATGATAATGCAAAAGAGTATTTTTTGTCATCTTTTAATTCTTTTATGGTCGAAACTAGAATAATCCATCAGTCGTTTTGTGCCGATACCCCACAACAAAATGGTATTGTTGAACATAATCATCGTCATATAATTGAAACAACAAGTACGTTATTAATCAATGCTAGTGTTCCTTTCAAGTTTTGGGGCGATGATGTCCTCACTACAGGATATTTGGTTAATAGAATGCCATCTTTTGTTATCCAAGACAAAGTTCCACATTCGTTATTGGTCCCCGATGAACCATTGTTTTGTCTCCCTCATTGAGTTTTTGGATCCACATACTTTGTTCATGATCTTACTCTAGGACTTGATAAGTTGAATGCTCGTGCAATTAAGTGTGTTTACCTTGGATATTCAAGGTTTCAAAAAGGATATTGGTGCTATTGTCCCTCCATGCATCGCTTCTACATGTCTGTTGATGTCACATTCTTTGAACATACACCTTTCTTCCCATCCCCCATTGAATCTGAGCCAATCTCTGAGGTATTACTTATTCTCTACCTTGTTCCGATAACTCCGTCCATGACTATAATTGACCAGTCAGATCCATCGAGTCCTCTTCTCTTGCAAACTTATCAGCGGCGTGCACGCCTCCCTCCTACCAATCCACTTCCTACACAATATTTAAGTGACTCATCTTCTGTTTTGGTCCCTTCTTCTACTTCGAATCCGCCTACCTTGTCTGACGACCTCTCTATTGCACTACGTAAAGGTAGATGCTCCACCAGTAATCCATATCCCATTTATAATTTTCTTAGTTATCACAGTTTATCACCTTCACATTATACATTTGCCTATACTATCTCTTCCATCATTATTCCTTAGTCTTCACAAGAAGCTCTTTCTCATTCAGGTTGGCGGTAGGCTATGTTTGATGAAATGACAACCTTAAAATCTAACCAAACATGGACTCTTGTGCATCATCCTCTTGGTAAATCTATTGTCAGATGTTGTTAGCTATACACAGTCAATGTTGGTCCAGACAAACATATTGATCGTCTGAAAAGCTCGTCTAGTGGCTAAATGTTATACTAAGCTTTTTGGTCTTGATTACAATGATATTTTATCACCTGTGGCTAAAATGGCTTTGGTTCGTCTTTTTCTCTCCATGGCTGTCATGCGACATTGACCATTGTATCAGTTAGACATAAAGAATGCATTCCTTCATGGAGACTTAGAAGAATAAGTTTATCTTGAGCAACCACATGGTTTCGTTGCTTAGGGGGAGTATCGTGGGTATGTCTGTCGACTTCATAAAGCCTTGTATGGTCTAAATCTCCTCAAGCATGGTTTGAGAGGTTTTGTAGTGTTGTTCAACAATATGGCATGATTCAGAGTCAAGATGACCATTATGTATTTTATAAATTATCTTCTAACAAGTGTATTTATTGGTTGTCTATGTTGATGATATAGTCATTACAAGTGATGATCGTGATGTAGGACTCAAACAACATCTAGTCCACCACTTTCAGGTCCAAGATCTAGTTAGACTGAGGTATTTTATGGGCATTGAGGTAGCTCAATCTAACGCAAGAATTGTTATTTCCCGAAGAAAGTATGCTTCGGATATCTTGGAAGAAATCAATATGCTAGATTGCAAGTCAATTGGAACTCCTATGGATCTTATGTCAAAATCCTACTGGATGAGGGGGAGTCCTTTCCAAATCCAGGAACATATAAGAGGTTAGTTGGGAAGTTGAATTACTAGACCATGACGAGGCCAGATATTTCATGCGTTGTGAGTGTGGTGGGTTAATTCTTGAATTCCCCTTGTGATAGTCATTGGAATGTTGTGGTTAGAATCTTGAGATACATTAAAGGAGCTCTAAGAAAATGTCTTGTTTACGCAGATAGAGGTAATTCAGATATTGTTGATTACACAGATGCATATTGGGCTGTAAATCCTTCTGATAGATGGTCCACATCTGGGTATTGCGTTCTTATTAGTCCAAATTAAAAAGGGAGTATTTGAGTAATTTTATTTGAAAATAGGGTTGTTTAAAGAAACCCCTGATAAATTAGCTTTTTATTTTTATTTTTCAAATCAATGAATTTATTTGGTGGAATTATTTGTCATATTACTTTTTTTTTTCTCTAAAATAAATTAGAGACAAAATTCACACACATTAATTATGAAGATCTCATGTTCGAACCCACACTCCAACATATCAAATATTTCTGCAACTACCACATAACCCACACTCCAACATATCAAATATTTCTACAACTACCACAAGAATTGCATTTACGTAACTTAGCCAAATTCTATTAGAGATATTTTTTAGTCTTCTCAATTTTATTCGTTTTCGCTAATTTATCTTGGTATGAATTTGGTTTAAATCCCCATAGTTTTATTTTACCCTTTATATTTTCAATAATACTCTTGGTGTGCTAGACATCATTGCTAGCTTCTTTGATGCCAATTTAGTTGGAATTGAAGAAGTTATAGTGATGTATTTGCATGTCAATTTATAATAAAATAATAATTAATTTCTCCATTTAAAATGGGTAACTTTTTACAAACAAAATTCAACAAGTAATAATATTTAATTTTTTTCCCTAAATTTTGAGAGTGAAAGTGAGCCAACATATGACAATAAGTTTAAAAAAATACGATAATTTGTTTACTAGAGGTGATCACATGTACAACTAAACTCAATCAATTAGATGATTCAATTCAATTCCATTTAAAATATTTTGTTGTTTGTTTTGGTAGTTTGAGTCGAACTCAAATTAAATTGGCCAAACTTAATATATGTTCGAGTAACAAAGTAAAAAATTTATGATTTTCAACTCGTAAATCTAATTGATTCAAAGTAAATTATGAATTTGTCATTTAAGCTTTTTAAGACTTGAATTTATAAGTGTTCTAATTT
>NW_027339363.1:0-6934 GCF_000331145.2 Cicer arietinum | reverse complement strand
ATATATATATATATATACTATCAAGGATTTTTTAGTAAAACACCTGATCTCACGCAAGTTCGACAAGTCAATGAAAGATGCATATCAATTTATTCTTATAATGATATTCATCAATAATTTATGACACTATTTATTTATTCATTCAACAAATCACTCTCAGAATAAATTTTTTGCCCAAGTCAGTAGCTCTTGAACAGATGAAATAATAGGCAGCATCTCTAAAATCGAGAAGTATTTTGGAATCAGAATATCACCTTCTCGGTCCCTTTAATTACAAAATATCCTCCAGGATCAAGCGGACACTCACCTAATCAAAGAAAAACTAAAGGTAAAATTTTATAAAAGAATGAGAAATGCAAAAGATTAATAAAACAATCAAATGTATCATACGAACCAAGTTTTGCAAGCTCAGCTTCATCTCTATTATACAAAACACAACAACAACTCCGCAACATTATAGGCATTCTTCCAATAACAACTTTATTCTGGAAAAAAACAATGTTGTAGTTAATAAAACATATCTTTGTCAAATTCAAATAATAATAATAATAGTGTTCAATTACCTTTGGAATTTTTATAACGTTATCAGGACTTCCCTGAGTGTACTCAACACTAACTAGTATCGGAGCCGCGTACCTTTTTATAAGACAAAATGAAGCATAATTCATAACAGATTAAGCACAACAAAACTAATAACTTTTCATGTATGTTTAGACCTAAAAAAAAATCTATAATTGCAACCAATAAAAGGCCTCACAAGTATAAAAAGATACAACAATTGACTACTTAATTAAAATATTTTGCATTTCAAAAACTAAGAAAGGTGAAATTTAAATAAAAATTATAATAGAATATAACTATTAACATTAAAAAGGCCTGTATATTCTTTTTATCAAGGTAGTATTTTAGAATTCGCTTTAGGCCTTCCTAAGTATTGGGTCAGCCGAGAATTTGGTCTGACTTCAACTTCTGATAGTTAGTATAAGTAAACTAAAAGAAATTGAAACATCACAAAACTTAACAAGCAAATTAAGAGAATGCTTTTAAGCATTATTATAATTATATTAATAGCTCAGCAGTATCCAATTAAAAACATTAGATCATGCTTCTAAGGGAAATGATTCCTACGTTTGGTCAGATAATCGGCATGTCTGTGGACTAACATACTCAGAAGAACCATCGAAAATTCTTTCCGGTTTACCAATTCTGACATCCAAAAACCTGCAGAATAGGTCATTTTGTACATTAGCACATCAGTAAAACAACTTAAAGTGGTTTGAGCCAGCCTCTCAAGAATAAAGAACAACTAAAAAAGTCAGCTTCAGATTAACTATCATGATTTATCAAAATTAACAGATTACAAAAGTAAGTGGAGAGATTCGTGAGCTAAACACTTGGCTCCATTTCTCCATTCCCAAACCCCTTGTAGAACACTTCACACGGCGTTAATTTTAAGATATATATAACCACATTCCCATGAATGACATTCTTGGGAATACTATGTCTAAGAATGTTACTCTCAGATAATTCAGAAACATGTTTTATTAAAATTTAACATTGATTGTAGTCAATGAACGTTTGTCCAGTTGGGAAAAAGTTGTCTCATATCCCATGAGGACTTGAGTTCAACTTCTGCTGTTGGCGTGAAGATCTTTTTGGTGGGTCATCTGTAAGTATCTTTGTTAATGTTTTGTGAGCCTTAAGGTCTACCCTAACCTTCCGAAACCCAACACATCTAAACTTTTACTATTTATCAAAAAAAAAAATTGATAGTAATATTTTTCAAAAGATGAGAGATATTTTGGTATAACGTCATATATCATCCATTCCTACCACCCCTCCTCTTGAGAAAACAAATGGCTAAAAGCATGGGAATATAATTTACTTGGAAATCAATAAGAGCATAGGGGACATGTTCCGTCAGTGTAAACTAAGACAACACTGTCATTTCATTACATTACATAATTACATAACAAAAAAGTACCATACTGTAGGGCACATAATCCATACCTTAGATATATATGCGGATACCTAGACGATTGGACAAGGTTATTAGCACGAACAATTTTCTTGATATCAGTGTTAACAAAATAGTTAAAGGAATCCAAATGTTGCTTCACCAATCCTCGATACTGGAAAAACCGAATTCAGTAACAATAATCAGTTACTGAAAACTAATTCAACGGAATATAATTATCATTATCGCTGAAAACGTCGATCACATAATGAAGAATAGTAGAGAACGAGTTAGTTAGTTGGTTAGTTAGTTAGTTAGTTAGAGTTAGTTAGTTGGTTGATTACCTTGAGGAATTCGGGAAGAAGCTGGAACTTGTCAACGGCGGGTTTCTGAGGATCAATTAGGGGTTCGTTATCCATTAGTAGAATGCAAAAAAAGAATGGCCTTGTAGAATTGAGTTGAAATTGAGTTGAGTGCGAACTACTTTAAAAGTTATACGAGGGCAAAGAATGGCGGCAGCGACTGGGTTTTCTTGTTTTTGATTTGAGGGAGGTGATGGTGACTAAAGTAACTGTTAAAAAATGAAGTGGGTTGGGCTTGGGATTATGAGTCCGTTTGTTTATTTAGAAAAAATCTATAAAAAAATTCAAACGAGAGAAGCGGTTTTTAATAGTTATTTAAAAAAAATCATTTATTTTTATAAAAAAATATTTGATTTTCTTATGTAAATATTACATAAACAAATGCAAAATAATTTCTATTTTGTTTTTAAAATCTTTGAATTATTACGTATCAAAGTATCGTTTTGTACATTATTCATCCGTATAATGATGTCCTTATATTTTAGTTTCAAAATTAATCTATTGAATTAAATTGTGTCTTATGGCAGATATACTTTCCAATTGTTAATCGCATCGGAATGTAAATGAAGTTTTGTAAATTTAGACGCAAATAGAACTAATTAAACCTTTTTATATTATAGACTTCTCATTTTTTAACACTCACAAACAAAATAAAACATGTATAAAAATTATTGGTGTTAAAAAAATCAAAAACTGAACCAAACTGTAGAAATGAACTGAACTTTTTTTTTATTTGAACTGATTTATAAAAATTGAGAACTGAACTATTTTTGAACTGATTTTTTAAAACTATAACCGAACCGAATTGATTTTCAGTTCGAAAAAACTGAACCGAATCGTTTATATTTCAAAAAAATTGAACGATATTTTTTATATAAATAATTAGGGATAGTTATGTAAAATTTGGCCGGTATAAATAAAAAAATTAAGTTAAATCAGTTCGGTTTGGTTCAAATAATAAATTGGTGCACCAATTTATAAAACAGTTCGGTTCAGTTTTTTGAATTAAAAACTGGTTCGATTCGGTTTTTTAAACTAAAAACCAATTCGATTCAATTTTCAAACGGTTTTAGTTTAGAACTAAACTTTGTTCACCCCTAATAAAAACACATTACTAAAAAAAATATCTTACATTAACAGACATCAATTATTAATATTAGTGGGTAGTTGGTGTCTAAGTATAAGATAAATTATCCTTTTGTAATTTTTTTTTTATGATTTTAGATCATTATTATTTTTTACTCGATTTTAGATAAATTTTATTCACATATTAGTTGAAATAAAACTTTGTCTAAAAATATAAATGTTATTATGATATGGACATAAATTAATGTGATAGAGGTATTTTTTTAAAACTAGTGTCAATATATTGATAATCTTTCATTAGAAATTAAATAATCGAGTTATTACCAAAACCAAATGTTGAAAATGTTACTATAAGTATAAAAATAAATAATATAATAATTTATTTTTAAATTAATAAATATTTGTTTTGCGTGTGTGCTCATACAATAAATTGTAATTAAATGATTATAATTTTTTTATATTTTTATTGAATAGATATTTAGCAGGCACAATAATAATATTATAGTATTATATTATACATTTATCTTTTAAGTAATTATAACATGTGAAAAATCATTTTTTATCAAATAGATATTCAATATACTCATTAATAATTAATTACACATTTATCTTTTAAATATTTGATTGTGTTATTATACATGTATTGAATTTGTATTTTATCATAGAAATGTCACCGTCAAATAGATGATAAGTAGTTTATCTATTTAATTATATTTTTTTATAATGATCTCTTACAAAGTATAAGGTTAAATAAGTTTTTAGTTTCTATAAAAACTAAATATTCTTTTTAGTTCTTACAAAAAAATTTATCTATTTTTAATCCCTTAAAAAAATCATTTCAGGTCTCTAAACCAATACTTACAAATTATTTGAAAGTACAACAAATATCATCTATCAACGTGATTCAACTTAATCTTTATCTTAATTTTAATGTATTATGATTCTCACAAAAAACGTGTACAACAGATTAATTATTGATAAAAAAAAATATTTTTAATTTCCAAAAAAATATTTGAGACATATTAATTCTTTTGTCAATTTTTTCTAATCAAATTTTTTATTTGTGCTTTGAGTCATTATTGAATTATGACATATATCATATAATGTGAATGTATTGTAAATAAAAATAATGACATTTTAGATCCTTCAATAACTTTTTTAGGACAATTTAGTCAAACATTTTCTTGATTTAAAGGATTATGCGTTTCAATTTTTATGTCCGTCTAGATTTTTTTTTTATCTCAAATTAAAAACTAAATTATTACCTCATATTTTTGTTAAAGGTTATAAAAGTTAACGATACATGTCACTTATTTGATACGGTTTTGTCACTTATTTGATACGGTTTAATGATAGATGGTAATTCAAAAATCAAATTATCCTAGTTTATTTCCATGAATTAAAAAGTCATTTTCTAAAGACTAAATATCCCTTGACTCTTCCTTATTCTTTTTTATTTAAAAAATAAATGGTCAACAAAACCATGATTATGATTGCTCCAAGATATTTGAAGACTTAAATAATTTCAAGGAAGTCACTAATGTGCGAGAATCTTTAGTTCCAATTTATGAGAACTCTCAGGAGCGGACTTTATTTGATTTAATGCATGTAAATCAATCAACTGTAATTGAGTGAAATTAAAAGATTAGTACTCTTCCACAAAATCAAAAATTATTGTTCAATTTTTTGTTGAAATAGATGACTGATTTTGGCTTGTTTGATTTCCTTCTCAAAAATTATTTTGTAGTTTTTAAATTTTATAATTTTCAAAACTTTGATAATCTAATTTTATGAAAAGTGTTTTTAAAAAACAGTTTTCTATTTGTTGGTTTTGGAAACTAAAAAAAAAGTAAAATATGGTTTGCTTTTTCAATTTTTTGTTTTGGTTTTGAAATGATAAAAACAATGAAAAGACACGGAAAAGTAGGCATTTTCGTTGATGACACTAACGTAATATTTGTACAACTTCAAATGAGAAACACATTCAGCATCACACTCATGTGCTGCTACTTGAAAACATTCCTTAAAAAAACATTATCTAAAAAACTCATAATATTTCAAATTTATAAATTTTCAAACTCGTAAAAAATTAAAAAATTTCAAATTCATTCTTCTTGTTAGAAGAAGTTGTATATTTGAGAGTAATTGAAACTGAGAAGAAAAAGAATAACATAAAATTTAGAAAACGGAGATTGATTAACAATCTTGACAGTCCGGAGAATAATCGGTCAAACATTAACAGATTGCGCTTGGTTTTGAAGACTTTTTTAGAAGCAGTTTTTTTAACTGAATCAGTTACAACAAACTTACTTAACAAACTTCTAACCATATTACAAATCAATTTGAATTACATTTAACATGCTCCTTAATTCAAAGTGATTCAATTTGTTGTTAATCCAAGTTTGTTCCTCATCTCTCGGAACTTCCCTCTTCTCAAATTTTTGGTTAAGATGTTAATATTTTGATCATTCGTATTGCAATGTTCCAGTTTTATCTTGCCCTTCATTACTTGATCCTATAGGAACTGGAATCTTGGTTCTATGTGATTGTTCATTCCATGAACACTTGGATGTCTTGCTAGGTTTATAGCTGATTTATTATATATCTTCATCTTCACTGCATCATTGCTTCTCAGTCTTAGTTCTGCCATTAACTCTGCCAGTCACATAGCTTGACATGCTCTCATTGATGCAGCCACATATTCAGCCTCACATGTGGACGATGCTATTATGCTTTGCTTCCTTGAACACCATTAGATTGGTGAGCTATTGATTGAAAATACATAGCCCGCGATACTCTTTCTATCATCCATATCTCAACACCAATCAGCATAAGTGAAGCCAATAAGTTCAACTTCATCTTCAATCGGATTTGTGGGGTACAACAGGCCAAGCTCAATGGTCTCCTTTATGTATCTCAAGATCCTTTTTGTTGCCATGTAGTGCGATGTCCTAGGCTTCTCCATGTACCTACTAATCAGCCCAACACTATATGAGATATCTAGCCTAGTGTTGCACAAGTACCTCAAGACAATTTGCTTGAAGGTTGTAGAATCAATCAACTCATCATTGCCCTATTTGGACATCACCAACCCTGATTTTGATGGGGTGTTGCTTCCATTGCACTCTTTCATTTTAAACCTTTTTAATACACCACTTGTATACTTTTTTTTTATGCATAAAAATTTCATTTTTCTTGGTTTCAAACTCAATGCCAAGGAAATATGCTAGCATGTCCAAATCAGACGTCTTAAATTCCTTCTCCATTCTGATTTTGAACTCCTTGATTTTTACTTCATCAATGTCAGTCAGCAGTAAATCATCAACATAAAGGCATATCACAATGCAGGCGTTGCTGCTTCTTTCTCACACTTTTCAAATTGATGCTCTACGAGGAATTTGACAATCCTCTTGGTCCAAGCTGTAACACCCCGATTTTAAACAGCGTGAGTGTATTTTTTTTCTTCCAAAAATCAACTAATGTAAATCCAAAGCGTAACACAAACGATAATTGTCATAATTAATTACAT
>NW_027339362.1:0-6911 GCF_000331145.2 Cicer arietinum | reverse complement strand
GTCCTCATTATCTTCTCTGACAGAAAGGTGTCTGATTTTTGAAAGGAACAATAAAACTTCTGGGTGAAAGCTTGAGAGCTGTTGTTTCACAGGATTTACCTTATCTGGCTTCAGAGGTAAGACAATTGTTGTAGTTGGAAGGGACTTTTTACCAGCACCATATATCTTCTTTATATCGGCAAGGGTTGGCTTCTCCTCAACCCATTCAGGAACTACATATCCAATTTTACAATGTGGACAAGGCCTCTCATTGAACCTTATCTGATATCCGTTACTGAAAATATAAGCATGAGCAGTAACCAGAAACACACTCTTGAAACCAATTCCTGAAATTCAACCATAAAAGAGATGATGTCAGAGATTTAAATCATCTTCAATTCAGCTATTATAATGGATATTCATAGTCAAACACAACTTTATATCTCTAGATTAACAAGGATTTCCAACCGAGAAAAAGTTGTGCATCAAAAAGCTTACACATTTAAATTTAAATTAAATTTTGCACAAGAAATACCACCATGATATAACAGCTGAAAATGTCATATTTACAAAGAAGATTAATTGCCATTGAATTCATTCAAACAAATCAAACGCATATACTAAGTTACTTACCACTTAGATATTAAAATACTAAAAAAAACATTCAACTAAACATCAAAAGTACATAACAGTTTAAGAAACATTTATTTAAATATAAGAATGTAATGTACCTTTCTCTCCAATGTAACCACTGCTCCTGTTGTCTTTCTTTGTGGACCGTCCAACACTACAAATGGACTCAATGTTTTTTGGAGAGAAACCGTTTTCATTATTGAAAACAAGTAATGTAGCTGGAGCAGCAGTAGCAGTAATGTCATGAGAAGTTATAACAAACTCAAGTGTTGGTTTCTCTCCATCCTTATAATGATTATCTTCAGCATTCTGTTGAAGTTTACAACAAATTTATAAATAAAATAATATATTCACAAAAACCTAAAAAATATAAAACTAAATGTTGAGTCCCCTCGCTCTGTCTGTTATAAAACAAAGAATGTAAATGCATATTATTTATTATTTATTATTTATTATTTATTGTTATTATAAGGAAAGAAAAGAGGTGAAAGAGAAAAGTATATAGATACTTGAATGAGTTCCATGAGGAAATGAACATCTTTAGCATAAAGTTCAGCGGAGAGATTTTTGACAGCATGATGAAGGTCTTCAGTTAAAGGGTTTTGTTCACCTCCGATAGAAAACTTTTTCCTTCGTATTTCTTCAATGTGTTCCTTAGGTGTTCTAGTAGTAGTACTACTCATTTTTCTCTAACTCATTCACTCTTCAAAATGAATGAACTATTGAAACAATGTGTGAAGAAGAAGAAGAAGAAGAAGTGTTGGTTTACTAGACAGTTGAAACAACAACACACTGCAAAGTAATGGGAAAGACTCCTTGTTGGAGAAGCTTCCAAAACGGAGTTACAATTATTTTATCATTATTACGGGAGTGACTAATAAAGTGTTTTTTCTTTCCAACCTTGTAAAGTTGTGAGATTTTTTTATTTATATATTTTTGTTTATATCTCAAAATGCCCCATTTAAAAAAAAATACAGAGTCCTACTTTTTTGTCCAGGTGTTAATTGCAACATTGGGATATGTTTATTATTATTTAATAAATTACAAATAACTAATATTTTAAAATTTTAAAATACTATTATAAAAAATATTAATAATAATAAATTTTATTAATCCTGTGTTCCGACTTTTTTTATATCCTATTTTTTTTATTGTTTTGACTAAATTGTCACGAAAAAATTATTTTAATAGGGGGTCTAATATTAAAGGTTTAATGCATGAAGATTAAAAGACCAATTCTTGTCAAAAAAGCCTTCAATTGCTAGGTCTTTTAATTTTTTTTTATTAAACCTTTAATATTAGACCCCCTATTAAAATAATTTTTTTAAAATATCGGTCCATTATTTCATAGGGCTTAAGAGAGGGGGCTTATAGGCCCCCAATATTTTGATAATTTTGAAACTTTTTCTTGAAAAATTTCTGAAATTTATTTTTTTCAACAAAATATCGAAAAAAATTGATTTTTTTTCTCGAAGAAAAAAAAGTTAAAAAAAATCGACATTTTTTTATCTGTGAGAAAATAAAAAAAATTAAAAAAAATTGTCAAATTTTTTTTTGAAAACGTGGGCATATAGGCCCACTAAGCCCACAAAATTTTAGGGGATTGGGGCTTTCTTTTTTGGGCCTTTTAAATTATAAATTTTTTTGTCCCCTCCAACATGTGAGCTGGGGCCAATAATTAGGGGGCTTGTCAAATTGACAGCTCTACTCCAGGTAATATTGAAACTTGAAATATTTGACTCAATTTTATTCTCAGATTATGTAGATAGATCTCTTTAATTAAATCCATCAAAGCTCTCACCAGAAGTTTGGCCAAAGTTATGGGAGTTTCAACCAAAATATGTTCACTTGGCTTGACTGATTTTAAAATATAACATTCCGACTAAAAATAAACTTGTCAAAAAGGAATAATGTTAAAGTCATTTTGTCTTAGATGTGGTTCGGTTGAAAAAAATATTGACCACCTTTTTAAGGATTGTATTTGGTCAAGAAATGTCTAATTTCAATCTCTTTTTAAATGTTCGTTTTGAAACCTACCAATTTTCTTTTACTCATTGCTTGAAAATGTGATTTTTGCGCATATGAAGAAACACATTTTATTTTATCTTTATGTTATGGTGTTTGAGATCCTAAAAACAAAGCCAAGTTTAAAAAAAAAAAAAAAAGTACTTTCACGTCTCAAATTATTCATAAAACTTGGAGTGTCATTGAGAACCACAAAAATATGTTGAATCACTCATGTTTTAAATTATCGGGAGACATAAATCTATTATGCCATCCTATTGGTCCCTCTACCATGTCTTCTTATAAAGTTAATGTGGATGCAACTCGAAAGGTGAATAATAAATGAAGTGTTGAAGCGGTTATTTGTGACGCTAACGACTTGGTGGAATCCATAGCTGCAATCACTTGGTGTTTTGATGCACTCTCAAGTTTTGATATTGCAGAAACTTTGAGTTTGAAACTAACCATTCGTTTACTCTTGACATTGGATTCAAGCAGTTAATCTTTGAAGGTGACTCTCTAAATATGGTATAAAGAATGCACAAAAAACCTAAATATTTATCCTATTTCAGTTTGTTGAATGTTAATTGTCAAAAGATTAATAATTATTTATTTTCTTTAAATCATGTTAAACGACTGCTAATATTTATGTCCATCATTTAACTCGTTTTATTTTAGATTTTGTTGATTTGATTTAGATTGATGATTATCCTACTTGTATTGTATCTTTTATATCAATTGACTTAGCTGCTTAATAAAAATCACATTAAAAGAACAAAGCTACAAAATGTAGCTTTAAGTTTGACTCGATGCACCTTCAATGTGCATACACATTACAAAGCAACAAGTTATTGATCCAATTCTTATTTTCTGCAACCATCTTACTTTAATTATAATTACTATAAGTTATACATAACTTTAATTAGAATGACTATAACTAATGCCTAACAGTGGAAGAAAAATAAGTAAAGTGTAAAGAAAAATGCATAGTGCATCCTATCTCCATCTTCATCAAAATTTGTTGCTGCTAACAACATCCTCTTCACTTCATCCTTAATCTAAAATTCCATATTAAACATGCTCGAAGAGTGTGAGTATACTGCAACAGTTCTTGGGAGAAATATCAATGTTCACTGTAATGATGAATAGCAGTTTTTAGAACATCGATGAAGTATCTATTATCCTTATCTATTTTCAACTATTGATTACATTTTTCCAATATCATATTACTAAAACCTAAACTTCAAATATATTATATCTCTTTATATTGATGAGGTTCTTGCAATAAACAGGCTTCTAACACAACTCGGAATAGTCATTGATGCTACTACAATTCTTTACTCAATTCCAACCAACTAGTTCAACTTATTACAAAGGTATGTTCTATGTTTTTTATAAACTTGATCATAACTGATAGTACTTAAATTACATTAGTATCATTTTTCTTGCTTCATTCCATATTTACTGATAGACAAAGATCTGGTAAAAAAATAATAGAGAAAAAACTCATCAAAAAAATATTCACTGATAGACTTTCCCAGTTTTATTAAAGGATTTTATGAAACTCCATAAAGAAATGGTTGAGGCATTGGTCACTTGAATTGTGCAATACTTCCAACTATAATAGTAGCAATTGTATCAACAACCACAGTGACATTCCACTGCCTATAAGTGCAGTCATATAAAATCTAAAAAGTGCTCATCAGATAAAAGCAAAATATTGTAGACTCATAATTAGATAATTCAGGCATATAATCACTGTGAGGAAAACAAAATTAAAAATAAACAAGCAAACTGAAAAACAATAATCTATCAGAAAACACAAGTAGTGGCATATAGACTTAGTCATAAGGGAAGGCAGAGCTGAGGAACTCCTCATCCTCAAGGTCAATCTGCAGATTCTTGGATTCCATTAGAAAATCAATTTCTTCATTCTTGAATTTCAGAAAAAAACCGTATGTGATTAGTTCAGAGAGTGCAGGAACATGATCTTGATTCCCACGCAAAACACCTTCAGATATTGCCTCAGAAAAATTTGTAGCATATTTCCATGAATCGCCAAGATCTCCATCCATCTTCTGGATGATAAACTTGCAACCTTGACTTTCCCAACGCACTCTTTTGTTTGCTTTCTTGGTAATGACGCCCCCTGAGGATAATGATAAACTATAGCTTACATCGATTGGTTCCAGTGTCTCATGGAAACTCAAGTTGAGAAGACTCTGAACAGCTTCATGTCTCTTTTTTGGTTCCATTTTCAGGCTAGAACAAGCAAGAAAACCAAGAGTAAGCTTAACCAAGCCCATTAAGCTGAAAATATTATTTGGATCCACATACTTGAGTTTACCATCATCATTCATTAAGGATGATTCTTCTTTGCTTACTGATTCAGAGATATTTCTAGCACCAATTTTTCTGTAAATCTCAGACAGTTTACGCTTTGACAATGCTGTCGAGTTATGCTGAGGATACCATACAAAAACTTTCTCCCTCTCAAAAAGCTTCTTCATGTGAAGGTTATCAGGAATAAAAACATCTTTCTTATCTACCAGAAATATTTCATTGTTTTCTGATGTTGCAGGTAGTTTCATCAACAAATTATCATCAAGTTTTTTCTCTTCATTTATGCTCAAATGAATCGAGATGGACGTCCAGAAGTTGCAGCACTCTTCATATGACAATTGCTCCATTGAACTCCCCCAATCATTCCAAAGGTCAACATAATCTTCTAGTGAGGGCTTATTCTTGATGTCCACTTTATGGTGAAAAAAACGAAGAATATCGTTGTTATCATAGATATCTTCTAGAATATAAAATTTTGAACCGAAAAGTTTAGCAGGATCGTGTACGATGCATTCTTCAGAATCAACCCACTTACCACCTTTAATTCCATCCAAAATCCAAACTTTTTTGGCAGCATTCTTCTCAGGTTTCCAGTTGTGTTCATGTAAGTACAGATATATTTTCACAATGGTATCATGATCAGAGAGAGATTCAAGATGACTGGCAAGCAAGGAGCAAAAATTATCAACATCGCTAGTGACCCCTATTGCGTTGAGTTCTTTCTGGTAAACTTCAATTTTAGGTCCATAAAAATCCGCATCAATAAAAGGCCCATCAGTTGGATTCAAGAAAGAACTCCACTCAGAATCAAACAACAAAGACTTCTCCGGTGACCTATAACCAGCATGTGTCTTCAACCAATTATTGGACAATCTTTTTCTGAAACCATCTTCAATGGAAAGCTTATGCTCTTCCATTAGACTTCGGATGCATTCTAGCAAGGAAAACACACTTTCGGGACTAATGGTGGAGGGATCTGAAGGAAAATTCAGACATTCAGGCACAAACCTCACTCCATCTTTCAATTCAGTAATGACACCAATGTTCTTCAGTTCTTCCTTGTACTCATCCAAACCACATTTTTCATTGCAATCAATGAAAGGGAGACAAGTTATAGAAGATATTGATTTCCACTCTGGACCATATAAAATGCATTTTTTTGGGCACCTAAAATCACCAACACTAGTATGCAACCACTCAAATTTACCTATGATGAGTGAGAAATCAGAAGGAAAACTATAATCAGTTCCCTTCAACAGCCTGCAACAGGAGAGAAGTGACCGAACATGTTGTTGGTTAATTGAAGTTTCTGATGCCTTTTGTTCGAAGACACAAGCAAATTTTTTGATAGCATCCTTAAAATCTATTACCACTCCTATTTGCTTCAATTCATCTTTGTAACTGAAAATCTTCTCCCCATAAAATTTATGATCAATAACAGGAAGACAATTGAATACCTCCAAAATGCAACCCCAGACCTTGTCATACAAGAAACATTCAGCTGGTGTTTTGAAACCGATGCTTGTCTTCAAGCAACTCACCCCCTTTAGTGTATTTAAGAGGTTACTGGGAGCCTTCAAATATCTGATGCATTCCATTATCAAAAGAAAAGCCTCAGCTGACAAAGAGGCCAAACATGGTGATTTTAGATGGTCAATGACAACTTGGTAATTTCCACTCAAGTCAACTATCACTCCTAGCAACTTGAGCTCCTCTTTGTAATTAAATATTTCCTCCTCACCATAATAAGTATGATCAATGAAAGGAATATCACTAATTTGTGATGCAACTTGCCATCTGGAATCATTCAATACTGATCCCACAGGAGACCTAGGACCACAAGATGTCTTTAGCCAACTTCCCTCTCTGATGCTGTTGACAAAGTTGTCCGAAGGAAGATGATTTTTCCTGAGATATTGGATGAAGTTAAGCATCAAAAGAACATGACTCCC
>NW_027339361.1:0-6910 GCF_000331145.2 Cicer arietinum | reverse complement strand
TAATAATAATAATAATAATAATAATAATAATTATTATTATTATTATTATTATTATTATTATAAATAAATAAATAAAACAACCCCAAAAAAAAATTTCCACCCCACCCTACTTCTTTTTCTTTTTTTCTTTTCTCCTTGCTTCTTCTCACTCCACAACACAAATTGCACGCATAATCCCTCAACCCATAAAATAAATTTAACATCACCAAACACATAATTTCTCATACTCCTACAAGTGTTCTTGATTAGGATTTTGAGGTTAGAGTTAATGAGTTAAGGAAGGAATAGAGTACCCATTTTTTTAAAGGTGTTTATTGAGATTCTTTGAAGTAAATACAAAATTCTAATGCTAAGTATCAATTATTAGAAAAATGTGGTTTTATTTAAAAATCTTATTTTGGTGGTTAGAGTAGATTTTAAGGATTTGTATCGTTTCCTGTAGTTTGCTAAACTTTAGAATAATTTTTCTAAAGTCTTGAGAATATTTTTGATACTTAGATTTGTTAACTGAGGTTCTGCTTGCTACTCTGGGAGTTGTTGGAGAACAAACGTAGTCAATTCTTCATAGTTGTGTGTAGATGACGATCATTGTCACATATTTTTATTATACTATAATTATTATTTTACTCATTATTTATATTAACCTATTTATTTAAAAATTGAGGAACACAACCTTTGATTTTTTTCTATTTCATCCTTTATTTTTTTCTTTCATAGTCTTTGTTATAAAATATGATTATAGTTTGATTTATTTATGAGCTACAAAGTATTTAAATATGGAATTGATGTACAGTTGAATATGTTTTCTATAAGTTACGGTGAAAATAGAAATGATATTTAAATATGTGTTTTGGAAATCATTGTTATAATTATGAAATCATTGACAGAAATAGGGGAACCTAGTTACATTGTATTGATTAGGGAGAGTTACACGTTAGATGGAGTCGCCCCTATGAGAGATGTCATCATTAGGAAGAGAAGGCTATCAACGAGAAGTAAACTCTTTAATTGGTGTTTTATGATGCGTTATAGAATTGAGAGGAGAGGACTATCTGTTAGATGGACTCAACCCTATAGAAAATCTCACCCTTAAGAGGAGAGGTCTATCAATGAGATGAAGTCACCTATTGATTCTCAAAATTTATGTTTTTACTTGTTTGATTTTCTATGACTTTTTTTAAGGTTGCTCATTTTGATTTCACTTCTTTATGAATTAGATTTTAAATATTTCTACCTGAACGGCTAAATTATAGTTTAATGATTTTATTATGTGTATACTTTATTTGAGAATTATCTCTATTTCAGATAGTATTGTTTAACATAATTGCTACAAGATTGTAAAACAATTATTTGTGCATTTTTGTGTGTTTGCCTTATAGTTGATGGTAGTTGTTGTCTCCTCTTTAAGTCTTTGTGACTTACCTCTTCATATTGTTCATTTTTTTTCATATTACAGGCAACTGAATAGCAAACTGTTGGTAGATTCAAGTCTCAATCATTTTTTGGGTAGGCCTATTTGATCGAAATCTCGAGAAATATTATAAAGTTTTTTTGAAATGGTTGTTTATAACTATTTAATCACTTAATTGTTAAGTTAGTTGATAGACTTATCATACTAAAAATATAGTTTGTGTGTCTGTCATGGTGTTTGGTTTTTAGGTTGAGACACAAACCATAATAATTACACTTAAAGTGGAATCTAGAATACAAAGTTATTACAACCAAGGAAGCACCAGCTTAAATAAATCTGACACTATTTAATATATCATAAAAAATAAACAACTAGAATAAGATCAAAGGCATAATCATTCAAGAAGAAGGTATAATTATTACCGTTGTATATAGAATTTGAGCTGGATCTTTCTGAAAATGTTAGTTGCTCAGAAAATACATTATGAAATGAATTACTCAATATGCCTGATATGTTAAGTATTCCTAATTCATTTTATGCAACTAATTAAATGAATTTAAATGGTCAAACATGCAATCCATAGCCAAAAAGTTGTTTCTTAAGCTCACAACAACTTCTAACAACCATGTATCCATCTTCGACCATAGATAACATTGGGCTAACATGTTTCTTGATATGGCAAGAGTTTAAACCATTTCAACATTAATGACATGTGTCACTATTACTTTTCCTATCCAACTAGAACAAAATTGAAAGCACAATAGTTCAAGGAGAAGGAAGGTATGATTGTTACCATTATATATAGAATCTAAGCTAGATCTTTCTGAAAATGTTAGTTTCTCATAAAATACTTTATGCAAATCAGTTTCTCAATCCATGGGATATTAAGTATTCGTAATTCACTTTATGCAACTAATTAGATGAATTTACATGCTTAAACATGCAGCAAAGTTGTGTTGAATTTCAATGGGCTTAGGCCTAAAATGTAAATTAGGATTCTTAGTAATGTTAATTGCACTAGTGTAATCTAACTTAATTGGAATATGTTTGAATTTCAAGCCATAGCCAAAGATTTGTTTCTGAAGCCTCATAATTTGGGTACAACATGTACTTCAAACAACCATGTATCTAGCCTGGTTGATGAACGTTCCACTATCAATTTGTTTGATTTGTAATTTGAGAAATTAATTTATCTCTCTCATCATCGATATTTCAAATTCACTCTGAACCCACTTGGAAAATTCTTGACACAAAAGTTTATTAATAGAACCAAATATTTTATCATCAACATATGCTTCAACCAAAATAATATGAGTGTCTTTGGTTTTAATAAATCATGTATTATCAACTTTTCCACGACTATTTTTTTTTCGAAAAGAAACTTTCTCAATCTCTCATAGCAAGATATAGGAGCTTGTTTGAGTCAATAGAAATCATGTTTAGTTTTAAATACATATTCAAGATAATGGAAATTCTCAAAAGCCGAAAGCTGAGAAACATATACTTCCTCTTGGAACAAAATTGCTTAAGAAGGCGTTTTTCACGTCCATTTAGCAAAGCTAAAAGAAAGAAAGAAAAAAAATATATGAAAATGCTAAAAGTATCCTAATGGCTTCAAGCCTTGATACATGAGCATATGTTTCCTCGTAGTTGGTACCTTTCTCATGATTGTAACCCTTGACAACTAGTTTTACTTTATTTCGAGTTACAATACCATTTTCATCAAGTTTATTATAAAAGACCCATTTTGTGCCTATTACTTGATGACTTTGAGGTTGAAGAAATAAGTCCCAAATATTATTTCTTTCAAATTAGTTAAGCTCCTCATGGATGACGATAAGTCAATGCTCACTAGTTATGGACATAGGTTCAACTTGTGAAATGAAAGTAGAAAATTTACATATGTTGCATACCTTACTTAGTACTTGTGCATACTACCTTGGTTATGTCAACCAATATATTATCAATATGATTTTTTTAGAGACCATTCGAGTATGAGGAAGCTTTGATGCTTCAACCTCCTTTTTCTCGGATTGATCCTTTTTCTTATCATCATTTTTCATCTTTTTATCTTGATCATCATCTTTTGTATCACAATCATATTCATGTTTTCCAAAATGTATGAAGTGGAAATACTTGCACAAATTCATCGATAATTAAAATATGCTTGATGAAAATCCTACATGCCTTACTAAAAGAGGAATAAACTAGGAATATTCTCTCATGTACTTTAACATCGAATTTTCCAATATTATATTTTCCATTGTTTAAAACCAAGCATTTACATCCAAATGCATGAAAATGAGATACAATTGGCTTCCTTTTATAAAGTTTATAGAGAGTTTTGTTTAAAATAGGTGTTATAACGATCCTATTTAAAATATAACATGTCATTTTAATGGCATCCACTCGAAAATATTTAGGAAATTTCGTATCATTAATCATTATTCTTGCCAACTCCTTTAAAATTATATTTTTCCTCAACACAACACGATTTTGTTTTGGAGTTCTAGAAGCCAAAAAGTCGCGATTAATGTCATTTTCAGTACAAAAGTTCCTAAAAGATGATTTTCAATTTCACCTCTACGATCACTCCTTATGGATGTGATTTTAAAATGTCCATTCTGGACAATTTTGGCAAATTTACTAAAATCAATAAAGGTATCACTTTTATTAGCAAGGATACAGTCCATGTGAACCTAGAGTAGTCATCAACTATCATATAACAATAATGCTTACCACCTATTGATAACTCTAGAAATATGAATTATTGCACCTTTTTTTAGTTCTAATTTGTGACATTCTTGAGTTGATGTAAATAGATATTTGACAAGAAGATGTAGTTTGTTAATTAATTAATTATCAATTCTTTTTATTAAATTAAGATAATTTTAAGTTGAATTGATGTTGGGTTGTATTTATTTATGTAGGGAGAAATTAATAGAGAAATGTGAGAATATGCAACAAGTTGTTGTGACACTCTAGTGCACTACTACAGAGAACAAAGGAGCACATAATTGTGGGTCCAGTCGAGAGTGAATTTTATTCCTTATTTTGAAGGTTTTTCAACTAAGGATAAGAACAAATTTATTGGATCAACGACATGTCCCTACTTTTTGGATATTCGGCCAAGGGAATTTTTATTGGAAAAAGACCAAAAAAGAGGAAAGAGAATGTACTCGACTTGTCCTATATAAGAATAAAAATCTAAAAAGCAAGTGTAGAGACTGCAACCCTAATTTCCAGCGCCTTCACCAACCTTAATACTAATACTCCAATGTCTCTCACTAGAATATGTTGGAACCAAGTTGGTTTTATACTTAGAGTTTTGATGTTAACATATGTATTTTATGAGAATAATATATTTGACTTCACAGAGTATGAAAGAAGATTCATGTTTTTTAAGAAAAGCTAAAATAAGATTTAATTCAGATTTATGATTGAAGAAAATCTTTGACCAAGTTGAAAAGAAGATATGGTCAAAAAATTTGAAGAAAATAAAAAATAAGTTTTGATTTTGATTTTGATTTATGATTAAAGATTAATTTATTAAAATTTTTTTTCTTTCTACAATCAGCTTGTTAGAAGCAACTACTCAAGTTTCAACCTTTGTATTCAAACCCGATAGTGGTGTTAGTGCGTCTTCAACAATTTGGGGTTGTCATATTGTGTGGAGAAGACTTAACTGGTAGAGTCAAGGTGTGTGTGTTCCTCAAAAGTCTAGGTTGTCAGACTGTTTAAGAAGATTGACTAGGAGAGTTAGATGCTTTGTAATTCAAGGTGTTGAATTAGTGGATTAAATCCTTATGAGTGAAGGGACAAGATGTAGTCAAGTTAGTGATGAACCAGGATAAATTATTTGTGTTATTTTATTCTTGCACTCTTTAGTTTTGTTATTCAGTCTACTCGAACTAAATCATCAAGTCTGAACTAATTTAATCAAATAATGAAAAAATTATCAGCTTAGTCAAACACAATTCAACCCCCATTCTCCTGTTTGCACCTTTAAAATACACCATCATCTTCTATTACCAACTTATTTTGAATCCATTCACATTATTTCTTGAAGACTTTGAGCTTAAAGGGGTTGTACTACTATTGATGTTGGTTGGTCTTGTTGTCGACAATATTGTATCTCGTGTTTCCTTTTTGTACCTTTCATTTCTACATTGATTTGTGCTACAATTAACTCCTTGGTGTGTTTACTGTTTAATATTTAACCTCAATATGAGTTAAAACTCTTTGTAGTGAAGGATTAATGAGGTCTTAATGAAGTTTGCATTTTAGTATGTTGTATTGTGATTAGCTTCCTCTTAAACAAATTATTTTTAATCTAATCTTGAAAACTTAAATTGATCAATTAAGTTTTATTGCTAGTCTTTTGAGTTCAAAAAAGGATAAAGATGGACAAAAATTGATTTAAAATTGATTAAGTTAATATGTTTGGAAAATATATTAATGTTAAATGATTATGAATAACATTTAAGTCCATAGAGAAGCTGATTTTCTAAAATAAAGTGTAGCATGATGAGTTGGAAAAAGTCCTTAAGGTATATTTGTTTCCTAGGAATGCTACATCATGTTACTGCTTACTAGCGCATGCAAACAAATTTATAACTAAGTTAAATTCTAAACTACCTTGAATGATAAAATTATCTCTAGATTGTTACTCAGAAAGGCGTTCTTTTTATTTTTATAACAAACAAATTATTCATCTAGAAAAGTATTAAAATAGGAGACATAATCAATCCTTCTGATAACAATACTTTACTTACACTTTATTACTTATTTTCGGACTGTTTACACTTGCACAACTTATTTCAATATTGCAACATCTATACTTTTAAATCTTAAAGGACCAAATAGTCCATGTGGAGGAGTTTCAATGGTCAATTTGTTAAAACACAATTTTTCTTTTATATATAAAATGTCTTTATTTGCTTCCCTTTTTTTACATGTGTCATGTGATGCTTGAGGTAGATGAGGCGGGGAGTGATTTTTGGTTTACAAGGCATGTACAATAAGCGGCTCTTGAGACATCTCTCAGAAAAACGGACACATGAATGAACCAAATCACATTGGAACAAGAGAGATCCTAAGATTGTGTACGTATGAGGCTATATGGTTGAAAGAAGACTTATAATGATTGATATATATTACCTATACCAATAAGATGTATCTCCTTTTCGACGGTCTATTACATAAGAACTCTACAATTAAGCTTGTTTGACTTGGATTTAAGTGTGCTTGATTGGGAGCTTTCATTGGATAAGTGACATTTTGAGAAGTTTTTTAGAAAGTATGAAGGTGAGGACAAAACAAACTGAAAAGATTGATGTTGATTTGTGGAGACAATAGGAAATCTTTAAAGCAATATGGGGCATTACAATGTGGTATCAGAGCAATATTTCTTGGAAATTTTTAAGTTGGAACGACCTATGTCTTGATTAATATGTACTACTTTGTTTTTTTTTTTTTTTAATATATGAATTGTTTTAG
>NW_027339360.1:0-6660 GCF_000331145.2 Cicer arietinum | reverse complement strand
TTTGATTACTAATAATTACTTTTTATCTATTATTTGTAATATATGTTTTTTAAGGTCAAACCTGGTCTATTTGAAAGTATGATTTGGCCTATTGGCATATTAATTAACCTATTCTGGGTGAAATGAACAATTTTTATAAGGAGGATAATTAGGTAACTATGAGAAAAGTAACAACTTCAAATTATTAGCTGTTAGGTACTATATTCAACAAGAATCCAAGTAATTTTAAAAATATTATATTTGAGTTTGATTTATTACTCATTTACTTGTAATATATATATATATATATATATATTTAAAATTTAATAAGATATTTTTTAAAATATGATAAGATTTGAACTTATTTGTTATATATACTTTTAAGGTTTGATAAAATATTTTTTTACATATAATAAGATTTGTTTAAAATCTCAAACCACTTTTTTTATAAAAATTTACGTCATTTAAGTGGTGTATGTAATCGTAAATCGATAAAAAATTAATATATTAATGAGTTTAAATTTTATTTTAGTATCTAATACGATTTTTTTATAGAAAATTTAATATTATATGACGTCATATTTAAATTCTATTTTATAATTAATAATACATTTAAATATGATAAAAATTAATGTAATTCATTAAATTTAAATTATATAAAATATAAACAAATTTATAATTTAATACAAAATAAAAAAAAATATAATAATAATAAAATTATTTATATTTAACTAAGTAGGTCGACTTTGTAAATTTGTAAATTTTTTTTGTCGCATGAAGCTTCTCTTTTTAACTCAATAAATATTAAAAAAAATAAAAATCTTAAAATCTTATCTATTAAAAAAATAAAAATCTTAATCTTATCTATTAAAAAAATTATGTTTTGACCTGAATCTATATTATAAGCTAAATCATTCGGTTTAATCTATTACTACTTCTAACTATGGGCGACTTTTTCTACAGAAGTAACTTACCACCTTTTTTTATAAAGTTGTAAATTAACACGTTAAAAACAAATGAAAATTTTAGTGTATATAGGTCTTTAAAGAATACACGTAAAATTTGGTGGAGTGTCTGTCAATCACTTAAAACAGTAACAATGCTTTTCAAATTTACCATAAAAAGAAAAAAGGAAATCCTTGGTTTGTATTAGAGTAAAAAAAAACGAAAATTATAAGATAAATCACTTTCACATTCATCCATCCATGGTTTTCTTAAAATTTATAATTTGACTTTTTAATGAATCATATTTAACAAAATAAATTATCATTCTTATATCATTTGTACCATTTAACCTTATTCTAAAGAATAATGATTTTCAAATTTTTAACACAATTTATTATTTTTTACTAATTTCGTGACGTATTAATTCCTTGCAACCAAAAACGTTAAAACTTATATCGTGAGAGAACCGAATGAAGTTCATTACACGATTTTACCCGAAAACAGTTGTTACACGATATAAAGGTATTGCGTGTTACAAGATTAGCAGGCCTTTATTAACTAATGTGGTGACTAGTTTTAATTCCTCATAACCAAAAAGCTTATAACTCGAGTGACCAGAAATCAAGCTCATTTTACATGAGATGGTTCATGTTTCTTTTGCTTTAACCACATGCCATAGGTTTGAATCCAATTATGGGAATTCAATTACATGAAAACTCTTAAAGAAGAGCTTTGATTTCCATTATACTCATACCTAATTTATAACAAAAAAATAAAGAAGTCGAGTCGAGCTTAATAACCGATTTTCCTTATAAATACTTGTTATTATCATTATTATTTAACTGTCACTTTATTATTTTCAGGATTTAGTCTATTAAATTGTCACTTTTATCTTTTAAAATATTTTTTGATATACTTATCATAATTTCTGATTTTTCGGTTTTTGACATGAATTTTTTTACTTCATTTCATCAATAATAAAAGGTTTAATATATGTAAGAATATAATGATAGCTTCGAGGGTTAGGCGTATATGTGATTGTCATTGCTAAGGTGTAGGTGATCACATTTGTTTTCTTCATTGAGAACTTAACATGAGAATTTTCAAAATAAAAACTAAGTAAAAGTCTACAATATTATATATTATAAAAGTGTTAGAAGTGGTTTAGATTATTTATCCCTTCTGGAACCCAAAGTGTTAGAATTAGCCAAATCAACCATATTGGGACAGAAAAAATACAAACCAAATCGTACGAATCATTAACCGAATGAACCAACAAATTTTCACGTTGAAAATTGGGTCATCAATTGACCTGGATCCATGGCCACCCACTAATATGTAAAAAGGGAGAACATTGCCCTCATATGTTCACATTTTACAAATATTTTATTAAGGAGAACTGAACAGAAAACCAAACAATAGTATAATATACAGGTAAATCTTAGGACTCTGTCTGCCGCACCAATACTGGTTTGGTTTACTGTAAAATCCGCCCATGTTTTGATTCTGCTGTTGGGTTTCAGTCAAATAAGAATCTTGCTGGAAAGGCATTGCGAGAGTGTCATTTCTAAAAATCCCAAACCATAAAATGTGAGTAAAACACAAAGCATAGAGCAGATGATAGTTTAATGAACAAATCACATATACCGTGGGCTCTCGATTCAAATCACTCTCCTGTCCCCAAGACAGGGCCTATTAAACTATTCATTTATATCTTCAAATTCTATTTCTATCCCAGAAACAATACTGTAAAAGGAATCCACTTAGTATCATAAGTCTTGGTTGTACATTTGGAAAACAGTGACATTCACCTGATGAAACAATTAACTGAGCAGAAAATTGCCATCGGTAAATGCATCTTATTGGTTCTGACCACCCTCTTGGGCTTTTGCTTTGCCACGAAGCATCTCGCTGAAATTTCCCATCATGATGCGCCTAAATCTAGTGTCATCTGCGGGTGGAGTGGCAGCCTTGGGGGACACAGCTACCTCTGATGACGGCTCCGTGATTTCTTTTTTTCCGAGCAACCCACCCTCACCAAAGAAGCTGCTAACTGATGATGGAAGCCCAAGATGGGCACCCATGACCTTGCTAATAGTCTCAAAAGTTCCCCCCGATCTTTCCTTCATAATAATTTCAAGGGCTTCTTTGTGTGCTGGATCCAGTGCATCCAAGTCTTTTAAGAGGTTCTGTATAGCAGGCAGGAAGAATTCCCGAATACTATTTGCAGGAAGATCTACAAGAGAAACTAATAATTAAAAATACTAGAGGGAAGAAAGAAATTTCAACAACAGTAACACAGTCTCCATGAAATAAAAACTTGTAAACTATGATTTTTACAAACAATGTTGCAATTGTAGACTCTAGCGTACTGGTGGTGCATTAAGTAGAATATTGAAATTACAAATGGTTTGTCATCATAGGGAGTGACTGAAAAACATAAGAGAATTATGATCAACAATAGATAGAGGATAAAAAATTATATCATTTCCTGTTTGGAGGATGTCTCAGTCTTATGATTCCTCTATAACTTAATTTTACTACATAATAATATTTTCTATTAAAAAAGGGAAGAGACTTCAAAAAATGAATAAGAGTATGGTTTGAAATTCAATTATTAGATTTAACACAACACATTCGGATAAAAAGATCCATACATTGCAGGTACTAATTGGGTTATGGAAAAACTATCAAACTGATAGCTTCATGTGTAGATTACATGTTTACATCAATAAAAATTCTGAATCCTATGACAACAGAATACAGGATGTTCATGATTAACAGTTACAAGTCCAAAGCATTAATGCTATCAATCAAACCTTGACTTGAACATTATAGAAATAGCTCAAAAGAATTTGGCAATGCCAAATTAATATAATTTTTATATGAGCAAACCTGTAGCATCCAGAGCACGGATTGCCTCACAGAATGCATCGGCTCTCTCTCGTCGACGCATTAAATCACTTGCTGCATTTGGCATTGCTGTAAGTTGGAAAATCTTGGACAAAAGATGTATGTCAAGTTAAAGAAACAAAAACACTATTTCAGAGACCTTGAAAGCCAACATAAAATGCAAATGACTAAAAAAATGAGAAAACAATGTCAGGAGATTCATTATTTCTCGGAACAATTTTTTCAAGATATAATGTTAAGGATATAATCTCTAAGTCTTTCTATTGTATGTGGAACTGCAATCACCAATGCACGAATAACAGCAATAGTAGCTTCATGGGAACCATCATCAAGAAAAGCATCCATTTGAACACGTATCTTGTCAACAATCTGGAAGATATCTTATTTGATCAAGAATATGAAATAAATAGTTGCATTAACATCATAATTTCAACATATACTAGAGAGAAATACTAGTAGCAGTACCGTCTCATTTTTGAAGTGTTGAGCCACTGCACCAAATGCATCTATGCTGGCATATTTTACATTCAGGTTTTGATCAGATCCAAGAGTAACCAGGGCAGGCAAAACATGAGTTGAAGCAGCCTTTGCATCAATATATGGCACCTATTAATTAAGAAGCTGTCTTAGTTTAGGCTTTTGTATGAGATGCATCTTGAAAATAAGAAGGCAGCATTCTTACAATAACTTTCAGCAGCTGTGCAGCATTTATTTTCATGCTCATGTTTGAGCTGACAACCATTTCCCATAAAATATTAAATATCATGGCATGGTTTTCTTCAAATGTGCTGGATTATAAAGAAAGCTCATTATGAATATTGAAGAAAAATCCTTTAAAATTTAAAAATGTATGGTTGATAATCAAACCAGATGAAGCGAATAGCATTAATAATCTCAGGAGTATGCTTGGTTGATCGATTTTCCATGGAATTGTCTTCTAGTAGCAGCTTCCTTAAATATCCTGCTAATTGCTCTTGTTTTCCAGGAGCACTCAAAACACCAGCCAACAGAAGCGGCAAGACACACATAGTAGAAATCCTATCAGCAATGGCAGATCTTGGCCTCAAACCTAAAAGTGAACAGTCAAATATGAAGCAATTATGCATAAAATTCACAGGAAATAAATGTTACCTTTAATTCTTGAATGGATGGCGGTAGGAAAAAAAGTCAAATCAGCATCATCCCCCACTGCTATTAAAAATACTGGTAGCATTATGCAAGTCACGTAAGAATTCCCAAAACATTCAGAAACAGATAACAGAAACTGCATTTACACAGGCTATATCAGCAAAAATCCAGAAATAAGTTTGGTTAGAAGTCAAACAAAAAATTTGATAAACTTCAAAGGGAAGGCAAACGACCTTTGAAATTCGGCTCCGTAAATTATCTTCTTTTTGTGGCAACAAGCAGGCCAACTGTATCAAATTTGGAAAACACTCAACATGCATCCATTCAAATGCACCCCATTCAACTTGTCCCCTAGCAAAAATGGAGACCATTAAAGATCAGCAGCAGCTTTGATAGAGTGGTCATGCACGGTTTTTCTTTTAGCGTATGCAGAAATGCATGTTTGGAATGCACAAACGTCACAACATGAATCAACAAGAATCCAGAGGAAGGATGTGACGCCAAGACTGACAGTGGCATTGACTCTTCCAAGTATCCTAATTGCATTATTCAAAATAAACTGTCTGTGATAAGCTTACCTAGCATACAATTCTAGCAATGGAATAGATACCGCAGCTGGGGTAGTTTCTGTGGTGGACAAGAATGGGCATGTCTCAATTGCTTTTTGGTGCATGAGAGGAAGCAATTCTACCAGCATTCTCAACAAAACATCTACGTTCCACCGCTCTCTTTCACCCAATACACGGAGATGTGAATCTATAGACCCTTCAACCCCAGAAAGAGGCGAACAACGCTGCAGATTGGGGCAAAAAGTTCCACTCAGAATTTTTTGTTGATAAACAATGAAATTTTAAGTCTGAAAGGGATTGTACAAAGGAAAACAAATACCATAGCTGAGTTTAAAATATGAGAAAGTAAAACTCTCAAAACATGATCTAATTTGTCTCCCCACTTTATGACTGCAGGAACCAATTCCTTGAGAGCAGTTTCCACCACCACTCCAGCTGGGTCACATACTAATTGGAACATCAGCTCCTCCACCTGTCAATGAGAAGAAAAAAAGAATTAGAGTAAATCTTAATTTTTATTATTGTTTTTCTTTAAAATTTCCCAGATTATGGTAAGGTAAAAGGCTCCATTCCCTAGACCATGTTTTGTTAGCCTGTTCTATAGCTTACATTTTAGCAAAGTCTCAAGTCAGAAACCTTCTCCATGATTGCCTCGAAGCAAATATAGTGAGGCTGACCTTGAAATACTTATCCATGTTTGGGAAAAGTGGAAGCAGCATAGCTAGATTATGAGATGCACCCTCTCGAACAACACTGGCAGAGTCTTCGATTAGTTGTTGTACAATAGATAATATAAGCGAATCGCGAATCTCAGGCCGTACAAATTCTGCAAGCTCTCCGCATGACTGAGCAACGAGCAATCTACGTTCCTCGTACATGTGACTTATCTAATAATCACAAGACTAACAAACTGAAAACCTGGTCTGAGCATTACAAAGGCAAAAAGTAAGTTGAAAAGGGAGGCACAAATATACTTGTTCCCAGCACTGCGGAAGCAATTCTGTTTCTGTTCTCATCTCTCCAACATTCTTTGCAAGGCTGACACATGCCTGAAAATATGACAGGTAAATTCAAATTGTGTTCAAAACATTCATTAGTAGAAGTAAGGAAAACAGCACAACATACA
>NW_027339359.1:0-6544 GCF_000331145.2 Cicer arietinum | reverse complement strand
CGAATTCATATTTTAATGGACTTAAATAACAAAAAAGAATGCACAATTACACCGTTAGTGTAAAGTTATTTTATATTCACAACTAGTCATAATTCGCCAACACATCAAATATATGTATAACTTCCCTTTTTAATTTTTTATTTGTTGTGTTGTCAATATATGTTTGGTTATAAGTGTAAAATAATTTTACACTGAGAGTATCCAGTAGTTAATATACACATAAAGAGAAAAAAGAAATCATATTATATTTTAGTGGTTATCAAACAATATAAACATACATTAAGATTTAGTCCAGTCAACAACTTCACATATTTATGCAGTAACACATTAATAATCATTTAATTGAGATTACACAACTAAAATGTTAATGTAAATTTTGATTTTTAAAAAACTAATATATCAAATTTGATATATGAACTGTCCAATCTCGATTTAATGATCACCGATATGCTAAATACATAAATATGTAGTTAGTCACTGCAACAAATCCAAACCCGCATAAACATATTACTCATCTAATATGGGGGCCTTTTAAATATTTTAAAGTAAAATTGAAATAATATGTGAAAACATATTACTCATTTAATAGGGCATTTAATAGGGGGCCTTTTAAATATTTTATGATAAAGTTGAAATCATCCTTGTTCATAATCAATATTTGGCATGCCATAGACTTGTTTAACATTGGTTATAATTTGCTTAATCAACTAACATGAATTAGGTCTAACAAAAGTGGTTAGATTACCACATCGTGGTAAACCACAATTCAAATCTCAATTAAGAGAGATAAATAACCACATTAATGAATGAAACTAAAAAAAAAAAAAAGAAATTTACTTAATGAATAGTTGTTCGTACTCTCGAGTAATTACATCTTTATTTAGTGCTATTTTTACAATCATTACATTCTTGTATTTCTGATTTTGCTGCCAAGAAACAAAGTGAGTATTTCACATTTAAAATAAAAATAAAAAACCTTGGGAGATGTCTTCCAAGTTCCAACAGTTGTAGGTACGGATGAATAAGAAAATAAAAAAAAAATAAAAAAAAAAAGTCAAGAGAAGGACAGTAACATTAAGTAACCACCAAGCAATTGAGAGTCAAGTCTCTCCTAACCAACCAATAAAAAAAACAACCAACTTTCCTTTCCCATCTCTTAGTCTCCATTTTCTGGTTATACAATTATTTTTGAAGCTCACTTGGATTTATGGACTTCTTCCTACTATAAGTCCTCATGATTGGAGGTCATTTACTATCATAGTGCCAGTTTGTTTTATATTCTTGTCACAATGCAACCCACATTGTAAACATATTCAACAAAAGTAACATAAAGTTACTGAGCATTTGTTTGCTCGTCAGTTTTGTAAGAGTTCTACTATTTAGTACGATAATTTTGACAAACGAAACACGCGAAACCTGATTTGGCGGAATATTAGGAAATGCCACTTCGGGATTTGGTCATACACCTGACATTGGTGAATGTTAAACGGTGAAGATAGCAGCCACATATTTCATTAACTTTCGTCTCATACAAATAAGTATTTCTCGTTTTAGATTTCTTACATCCCAATGCAGTTTATATGAGAAGCTACAATTCATAGGTTTAGTCGACATTGGGGTAGGAATATCAAGCATACTGCAAAAAAAAATGTTTTGTTGATAATTTGAGATAAATCCAATATAAACAAGCAGTTAAGAATTAGAGTACAAAAAAGGAGATGAATGAAACAAAAAAGGAACCCCATGTAAAGGAAATGTGGAAGAAACAAAGGCACTCAATTAATACAATGAAAAAGCCATACAAAAATGAGACTAATAAGTTGAGCAGTCTTTCTCCAACTCATCCACTATCCTGCAAACAAAACAAAAAGGTTCTATGGAAAAGAAAAAAAACTAATGATTCATAGAGATGAACATGAGACTTATGTAAACTAAAATTTTGCAATTTACATTATTTAGTTTACTCTAGAGACACTTGAAAGATCATTTAAACGTGTTGATGTTTTACAGAACATAAATGCTAATATGGTTAATGCTTGTGTTGTCTTGTGTCTCATCAAAGTGAAGGACAGAGAATAGCTATGAAGAAACAGATAAATGAGGAACCTCAAATTATTTTCTTCTATTGAGAGAGAACAACATTCTATGAATTTTATACTTTTAAGATTACCTTTTACAAGAATACGATTGACGTGTCATCAACTCAAATGAGCACAACATTCATATATTGTATGCAATCAAAAGCTTTTGCTTTCAGTCACCTACAAACAGTTGTGATGTAACAATAAGAGGAGTTCAACTGACATAAACATCCGCCTACCCCCCAAAAAGTAAAAGAATAAGAATTGCTTTCATTTAACAACCATCTTCATGTTCACATGAGACTACATATAATTGGAAATATAACCATCATATAGAAATCAGTGTAATTCTGGTTTAAGAAAGATGGTAGAATTTGCAAGGAAAATACCCTAAAAAGTATTGATAAGGATGATCACAAAGAAAGAGAGTAATCCAATGTAGTTGGAGTTAAATGGAGATTTAAAATGAACTGGTTTATCTTTAAACCTAATACATACAAGATATTATGGTTTCGGTTGTTTCATGTAATGTAACCGACTCCAACTAGTAAAAAAAAACGGCACTTGTTGTTACATCTTTTGTTTGCATCATGTTGCCATTAGTACTAAGACATGGACAAAACATGTTTAAAGTGAAATACAGTGCAAAAAGAGTGATGATAAAACCTTGAAGCTTGTTTGATCCAGATATTTTAATTTTTGCTCATAAGTGAAGAGATTTTATAAAATTCAGTAATAGCACCATAGAAAATCAATCTAAGGGTGCACTGAGTGCTTTACCTCAAAAACAGTTTTAGCCTCGTCATTAAATGTTTTGCAAAGAATTTCATAACTCTTCTCGATCTGCATTTGAGAACAAAAATTTAATATGTGTAAAGAGTTACATCACTCGTATCTATGATTCCAGGCAGGGGGGTACATACCATTGGATTAACTTTAGAAGGCGACGTGGATGATATGATATATCTGTAACAGAATATTTCATCATTCAACAATACAGAGACCAAACATTAAAGGGAGGGAAAAAGTAGTACAATAGCAAAATCTAGAAAGCACTTGGAATGATAACATGGGATAAAAAAAACCAAATAATGTCAACCATAAGAAAGTTTAAGGAAGTTGCAAAGAGAATTAGTTGCAAGACCTGCAAAGATCTTTAACTTTTTTATTGAGACATAGAACAATAACTATAATGATCACATTGTTCTTACTTTATGTTTAGTCACCACATATAAAAACTAAGATTATCATTACAGATTCAGAAACTAAAATCAGAATCATATCAATGATTGACATGTTCAGGATTTGCGCAAATAAGCATGTGAATGCAAGAGCAAACATACCCTAATATAGAAGTAGAAAGAATATATGAGGAATTTTTTCAATATATGTTCATGCATTACTAGTTACACCTTTCATCAAGATTTTTTGACATAATTTCACCGCTCCAAACACCCCTGCATCAGAATGCCAGTTTGCAATAACGCTAGGAAGTATTGTTATTCAAATCATGTTTTTGGTCAGGTATGCCTGCTTAAAAGCAGACAGAAATGTGTTTATGGAATGCCTTAAGGTTGAATTCAATTAATAAGGCTTATAGGACATACTTCTTTCTTTTTCATTCTTATCAAACTTGACATGTACTTTTTATAAGCAATAAAAATTCAATGATGGCATACATTACAGAAAATGTTACCTCAGCTTACTTATATAGAAATTCATAGCTAATAAGTTTGCCTTTTGAACAGTTAGCATGACAGCACCCATGCAGTTCTACAAGAGAAGTTAAAAAAAATGTCAGAGACTGTACTCAATGTGTCATTAAACACACGCTTTTAAATAAAAAAATCCAGATGAGGGGCTCGACGATTTTCATGAATTGCACAATACAAATCAATCCAAAAAAAAACATAGTTGTTGCGAAAAACAAGTCAGCACCTTTTGGGCAATAAGCTCGATTAGTTCGATTAGAAACTTTCCTAATCCTTTCCCCTGAACACGAGAGTCAAGCTGTAGTTCATACACATAAAGCACCGGTACCTCTTCTTCCAAAACAAAACGGTAATGTACAAATCCAACCAAGGGGCCACCATTTTCTAAACAACTAGTTGAAGTATCTTCCGTTGTCATGTCATCGGCATTTGAATTGGCAACCTCGTGCACAAATATATAACGTGCTTCATGATCAACCATTTCCCTGCGCTTCACCTTTTCTTCCTCTTGCCACTCAGATCCATATGGTCCTTCCATGTTAAGCTGCAGATTCAGAAAATTTAAACTATTTCGTTAGCTTAACCATTTCAATGAATAACCTACCAAAGTTCAATCATGAAATTAAAAATAGAGACAGCCTTTCCGATTTATAATAGCATAAACAAAGAGAAGGGCATCCCAGTATATGATCCACTAGGCGAGATCTGGGGAGCATAGATGTACACAGCCTTACCCATAGCATAGTTACTGTTTTTAGGATTTGAATCCGTGAATTTTAGGTTACAGGGCAGCAACATTACCGTTGTGCCAAGGCTCGCCTTCAAGATATACTATAAACAAATGAAAAGACAGAATTCAAAGCTTTGATAAACTAATTCTGCTTTCACTTTAAACGAAGGTGCATTTCTGAAACAGAACAAAAACCAAATATATACAATCATGAAAAAAGGGAAGATGATATATTTCCCTCTTGATTATAGTGTAAATTAATATTTGTCAAAACTTATATATATTTCAGTTAAGTAAATCTAGTGTTATTTCTTCTACCTTAAGGAGAGTCTGAATGTATTGTTTAACAGTAGAGGAAAGTTTATTGCCATATCCTGACTTCAAACACACTGAGAGACCTAGAAATCATTTGAAAAATTAGGGGCTTAGAAGCAAAAAGAAAAAAATCCAAATATAAACATCAATATCATCACATTACTATTAAGTTGAAATATCAATGGTTATTATAAGCCTTATAGGTAACCAACACTAATGTTATTAGTAATGTAGTTAGTGCAAGTTGTGTCTAGCTTAAATTTAATGGGAAAAAAATCACAATAAAAATTGTTGTCAAATAAAAGTTATAGCACCATCAGCAGAATTTGAACAAATTGCTATTGTTTTACGGTACACTAGTTAATTTAAAGTGTTGTCAAATAGTGGTTGTAGTGGCACAATAGCACTTGGAGCATAACCAAATTTGAAGAAACAATTATTTTTTACGACCAGCAATTCACAATACTAATAATACGCTATATGAAACACAAATTAAAATTAGTTAGAAGAAGATAGAAAATTAGTTAACTTTGTTTGTCGAATTTGCGGATAGTTACAGTTCAATTTGGAAGTTAGACACTGATCAACTTTAAAGTGTAACTAACTGCTGAAGCTCTGTTTAATAAAAAATAGCAGATAACCGATTTGAAAATAACCGATTGGTAAAATTAGCCGTTTGAACTAAATAATAAGCATAAAATGACAAACATACACAGAATGAGATAATTAACCTAAACCGATACCATAACAAATCTAACTACATTTTAACAAACTCTTAAAACGGTTACCGTTAATTTGGAAGTGACGATAAGAGGGAAAAGATGCTAGGTGATCCTTTTCGGCATGTGCTGCTTTGATGAGTTGTTCAAAGGCTTTCTTCTTTGCGAGTACCTGCGAAAACAAAACGGTTTTTGTTCGAATTCAGAAAACACGAGCAAACGTGAAAAGTTATGGGAATTTTATAAGCTTACCTCGCTGCGTTTCAACCTCTTCTCCGTTATGACGGTGTTGTGTGTTGCATTGCCTCGACGACGTCGTTGGTGGGTCTCGGAGTCCATAGCTAGTTGGTGAGTGGAACAAATGGGGCGGGATATACGAGGTCAATAAATAAATTTGTGTATTAAAAAAAGTAACAAATATTTAATTTACGTTTAAAAGTATTTTATACTTATATTCATCCATGTCTAATATTTCATAAAAAATGTTAATAAATGCGTTAAGAAATTAAAAAATAAATAAAGTTTTAAAATTTGTCTATGTTTATATTTTAAAAATTTACTTTTTCTTTCTAAAAAATTTAAAATATAAAAAACTGTTTCTTTAATAAATACCTTAAATAGATTTATTAGTATTCTATATTTTTTAATAAAAAATAATATGATCCATATTTTATATTTATATTCCTCTATAATATTTTTTTTAATTGTAGTTTTATTTTTATTAATTTTTGAAATTGGTTCACTATTTAATTAATGTGATAAATAATTTAATAATGTTGAATTATTCATATAAATTATTTAGTTGAAAATAAAAAATTTAGGTTTATCTTTCTTTCTATATTATATGTGTTGGTTATTCAACATCATTATATTATTAATCACATTATTTTAAAAAAATGACCAATTCGAATATCATATAAAAATTAACATATAATTGATAAATTAGTTTATAATTAATGAATTAGTTGATAGCAGTTATATCTGATT
>NW_027339358.1:0-6500 GCF_000331145.2 Cicer arietinum | reverse complement strand
TTAGATTCATTTTATAAATTTTTATAAAATTTCAAAATTATTTGATATTTTATTATATAATTTTAAATGAATGTATAATAAATTTTTAAATAATATAAGTAAATATTAATTATAAATTATATAATTATAAATTTTAAATTTATATAAAATTTTATATATTTAATTATTAATATATTATTTCAATAATCAACAATTGAATTAATAAAAATTTATAATTTATGTCAAGTTAAGTAATTTATTATATAGAGCTACCACTAAATTATCAAAATTTTGAATAAAATATATTATTTTTTTGTTGATCTAGTTTTTTTTATATGTGATCAGTATATTGTTGTACGTGGTTAATGTGCATGGACTCAATGAACTTAATTTATATTTACATTATATTTAATGATTTAATTAATTTTAATTGATTATTTTTTAAGTTTTTTCAACAATTTCGACAATGGGTGTAATGAGCATGTCTAAAACGATTTTTTCTGAGAGAAACAAAATGAAACCAATTAAAAATACAGTAGGTGATTTAGTTTTTCAATTTTTCTAATTCTTTTGTTCTATAATAATCAAATCATCTGTAAAAAATTGTTAGTAACTCTTTTAGTTTTCATCTATTCTTTAATTTATTTAAGATAGAAGGAGTAACATTTTTTCAATAATTATAATATATATGTATATATATATATATATATATATATATCTTAAGTAGATTAATACTATTGTATTCTCATAGTTGGATTTGAACGCAAAATCTCTGGTTAGATTGAAAAATACTTTTACCTTCTCATCTAAGAGCTATTGAGTATTTTGAAAAAAATTATAATACTATAATTTATTGTATATATCATACATTAGACAAATATTTGATCATACTTAAATATTTATAAATTTAGAGAATATCTTATATATATAAAGATGATTTTTTATGCTAATATTTACCTATATTGTTTTTACTCATTAATTAGAATATAATATGTATGAATACTTTACTTCAAAGTGTAAAAGAAATATTATATTTAAATGATTTTATTATTATTTCAATAATATTTTATAAGAACAAAATTTAAATATTTTAAGAAAATAATATTAAATATGATAACCAACATAGGTGATCTATATGTGTATATATAAATATTGAGTGAATATGAAAATTGGTCAAATAAAATTGTAAACGCCAATAAAATTAGTATCTGAATTTTATGAATGACAAATACATCATTAAAATTATGTGTGATATCGTCATTGAATATGTGTTTATTCACATCAATGTGATATTTTCACTGATAAATTTATTAATGAAATCTTGTTATCTCATAAATAAATTTGTGAATAATTGTAATTGTAGATTGACTAATTATGAACAAATTAATCCATAAAATATTTAAATTTTATCGAAAAATTAGTTCACAATGTGATAATATTATGATATCAAATTAAATATTCAATTAATATGTTATGTGACAATTTATAACGATAAAAATTTAAATATAAATTATTTTAATTATTATTTTATAATTTTAATGATGCATTTATTTATTTATAAAATTTAAAAATTAATTTGTTGATTAAGTTTAGAAATAGTTTGGTGGTAGTAACGAAAGAGGCAGATAAATGATTGCATCTTTGAGAAGTGACTGATAGTAATACCACTGGGTAAATGTGGAAGAAAGTCCAAAAACCTAAACTCAGTTTTAAAAGCAGTCACATGCAATTGTTGGCTATATATATATAATATCTACGACACTCTTTGGTCAAAAAATAATCTCTACAGCACCTATACGTAGCTAGCTAGGGAGACAATCCAACAGACTCCATATATGGGTAATATACTGAGGAGAAATATACAGCGAACAATATCACCTATATATATTTTTCTGATCAAATTGCTAACATATCGACATGTCTGGAATTTGCTTATATAGGTAAGCCAAGTAGCAGCGCAATATATATAGGAATTAAAATATATTTAATCATATACAAAAGGGCTAAAATGTAATTAAAAAAAAAGAATCCAAATTTTGGTTCTGCAGAAAGTGGTGATAAGGGGATCATATAACATTAAGATAACATAGGAAGGGTCAACAAGACTACAGTGTGATATGGGTGAAGAAACAGGAAACGGCAGTAAAAAAAGATAAGATGAAGCAAACAAACGACTGTACATTATTAAGCAGCAAATATACAGAGAGAGTCCAGAGTTTGTGTGGCGCAACAAAGCTTGTCAGCCGTGTGGGCTCATCCATTTTCTTTAATCACGCGGATACAATTTACAAAGTATCATGGATCGTTTAGCATTTTCTATTCTTGATTACAAATTTTGTTGAGCACGTGTACAAATTGTGTTCTTTTGAACAACGACCTATTTTCTCTATACACACCTTGTTTTTCTTTAAAATAAAATAAATCATTGAGTTTTTTATGTACTCAATATGGAATTTATAATAAAAAGTTTAAAAGAGTTGAAAGTTAGGTTTACAAAAAAGTCTCAAATGTTACATAGTTTTCATAATATTATCCACAGACAGAGTTTTTTAGATGAGTTGAATCATTAGCAAATTCAAAAACTTATGTTTAGTTTTTTAAGATATAAATTAAATAAAAGCTATTATGATAGTCCTTTACACTATATACAACAACTTTTTGAACTGTGTTTGAATGGGTTGTTGTATAATTGTGAAAAGTGTTAGATTTATAAAGATAAAAATTAGAAGTCTAAATAGAATCCTCGGACTCAGTGCAGCATATAAAAAAAAGAATGTAGGTCCCTTCCAAGTTCCAATAAGATGAAGTGAACCTTTATAAGTCTGATTGGCAAGTGAGTGAAAAAGGGTCTAGACCCATTAAATTCTCTTTATTACTTTCCCTTCCTATAATTCCCAAAGCAAACAATATGAGTAATAACTCAAAAACTAATGAGTGCAGCTCAAATTCAGAACCACAAGCACAAAAGATTAAACGCACCAATAGCACCAGCCATCCAGTTTACCGTGGGGTCCGCATGCGAAACTGGGGGAAATGGGTGTCCGAAATTCGCGAGCCGAGGAAGAAATCGCGAATATGGCTCGGCACATTTTCCACGCCGGAAATGGCGGCTAGAGCTCACGACGTAGCCGCTCTTAGCATAAAAGGAAACGCCGCCATTCTTAACTTCCCTGAGTTGGCTAACTCGCTACCTCGGCCGGCTTCGCTCGCTCCTCGCGATGTTCAAGCCGCCGCAACCAAAGCCGCTCATATGGAATTTCCCTCTTCCACAAATTCTTATGAATTGAGTGAGATCATTGAACTTCCTCGGTTGGGAAACACTGGTGATTTTGAAAAGGAGTTTGTCTTTATAGATTCCATTGATGCTTATCAGCCTCCATGCTTGCACACTATGGAAGATGTTTTTTGGATGGGCTTTATATAATATTTTCTCTCAAATCAAATATAAACAAATAAGTATTTTCAAAGTTCATGTATTTAATCTAAATATGTTAACTTTTTAAATACTATTTTATTTATATTACAAACTATAGATTTGAGAGGAGTTTCATGTTTCTATATATAACTCCTTCACTTAATCCTTCATCTGTTTATTTGAATGTCATTATGTGTGTATTAATGTTATCTTCTCGATCTTGTTTTGAATAAACCTCTCTCTTTCTTATTATTTTCTTTTTTTTTCAAGATTTGGCGCGTTTCTCCAGTCACTTGTTGTTTTTTCTGTTATGAGTGACTGCAAGTGCTACACACTTGTGAAACTCAATTATTCTTATTCTTCATTCTGTAGTGAATGATGTTCTGCTGTGTCTAATAGTGTCTTGTCTTTTTTTTCTTCCTCACTTTTAAATTGTAATTTTTCTAAAAAAATTATCATTAATTAAAATAATGTTAATGATTTTTTTTTTTTATTGAAAATTCAAATTTCATCTTAAATTTTTTTACTGCGGTAGTTTATTGGACAATAACTAAAATAGGGTATAGTTTGCCTCGTTCATATGAGTGGAATTATTAAATCCTTCCTTTACGGGTGAAAGAAAACGACAAAGGATAGAAAGGGAATATGATGTTATATTAATACCCAGCTGTTCCAATGGTGGCGTTGTTGAAGAGATTAATGGTGAAATTAAAGAGTATGTTATTATGTGTACCCCCACACTCACTCCTCTCACTCTCAATTTTGAGGGTTATACAATATTGATGATCACAAATAAAGGAGTACATGTTTCCTTTCACAAATGGTGACTAGTGATTGGTGTTCCCTGCTGTGCATAGGGACAAGGACAACATCATTTAATTTCATCAAAGAAGAACTAGCATAGTACACAAAACGGGTAATGTAATTCTAATTCTAAACGCGTCATGTACATAATATTGTAATGTAATGTAAATTCTCTTTAGATTTACAAGTACAATAATGTCTCTTCCTTCTTTGATAATAGAATCGATTATTTGTACCCAAACAAAAAAGAATTAAAATCGATGGTTTTGGACCTTCACTTTTGGGTCACATTTACTAACTGGCGTTTGTCACTTTGATTTGACTCCCATGAATAATATTTTACGCAAATAATTATTTTCAACTAAATTATTTGTAGTTTCCCTTTCACAAAAGCGCATGTGTCAGATATATAAACTAAACAACCATTTATATAAACAAAAAAAATTAAATTAAAATCAACTGCAATTTAAGAGAGTTTTACCGTTATCAACATGAATAAGATATCTTTCAATAAAAAATACACGAGTAAAATATCTTTATGAGAAATAATTTGTGCACATCAAATTTAATGTCAAATGATACAGTTTTTAATTGTTTAATATCTTTTCTCTCTTATCGATTGTCTTTTTCGATTGTAAATACACAATTATTTTATTTGTATTTTATACAATAATATCAATATAGTGTCTCAAATAACACTAGCTAGCTAATCCTATTTTATTAATTAAACACAAGTGTATGTTCTCCAATTCGTAGACCGTAGGTCATATTGCACGACGAATGTATAGTGAACAAACAAAAACACGAAAAAATCTATTAAAGGTAGACTCTAGACTCCATATGGCCACAAATAGCACCAACCAAAATGTCTTCAAAAGTATATTTCCTCATTTAAAAGAGATACTACACGATAGTGCAGAGTAACCTTTTTCTTGAGAAAAAAAAAGTCAAAAAGGCTACGTCAGCTGTTTTATTTTATGATAAATAAATAAATAAATAAAATGATCTTTTGAGTCGGTTGATTTAACTTGTCATTTTAAAAAAAAGTCAAATTGATTATTTGAATTTAAATTTTTAAGTTGGACGATTTTATTTAATCTGTTGAAAAAACAATGTGTTAGTCGTGAGTAAAACAAGTTGGCTCATTAGATATGTAAATATTAAAAGATAAACAAATTGTAAATAAATACTTTTTACTTTTATTATTAATTTTTATCTTATATATAAATGAAATAAATAATCAAAATATCAAAATCAAATCAAAAAGACAGTAAGATCAAAGAATCATCTTTAAAATTATCATTGTTTTAAAAATTAACTTTTAACTCGTTAATATATTCACATTATATGAGAAAAGAGAATCTCTTGTTAAAATAAAATACATAATAAAGTAAATGTATATTTTCTTATGATTAATACACTTAAAAATAACAACTTTATATTTTTACAAAAAAAACTAAAAAACTAAAAATCGTACTGCTTCCGTTTCAAAATATAAATAAAAGAGGTTAAATTAAAAAACTAATGTATATAATCTAAAAATTTAAATCAAATATATAAAATTATTTTAACATATATTTTGAGATGAAAATATAGAACAACTACAATTTATATTTGTGACAAAAAAAAAACTATACTTTCTCTCGTAGATACTATTTGTGTGAGTATTCGATAGGTATGAACTATCATGATTGGTGTACATGAGTAAAAATATGTTTATTTTCTGTATTGTTAATGTATTGTTAATGTTATGTTTATGTCAATAATAAAATTAATATTAATAATTTTTTATTTGGAATACAATTTTTAAATATATATTTTTTAACCTAAATAAAGCCAATATACGTTGATTATATATATTATTAAACATATCAATTTTAGCTCCATATTGGCCTCTTTCATTAATGTTAGGACTCCTCTTTTTTTCTTCTTCCTCGACGCTCTGAATAAGGATGGTTTCATTCGGTTTCTATTTTTGTTGGAGGCTATGCAGTCTCTAATTAAGCAAATGACCGTATAGCCCACAGTGAATTTTTCAAACTATGAATGTTATTACTATAAATTAATTTACCTTTCATGGTATCTCGTGATTTTCTTTCATATGACTGAAAAGATATAGCGTGTGAGGCCCACTGCATGTTATGCATGTTATGCATTTTATTGTTTCCTTTCATTTTACGTTAAATTATATCCGTAGTCTTTTAACTTAATTTCAAGTAACGTTTTAGTCTTTTACCTTTTTTTTTTTCTCGATTTAGTCCTTTATTCCTAACAATATCAAATAAAGTATGAAAATATAAGT
>NW_027339357.1:0-6497 GCF_000331145.2 Cicer arietinum | reverse complement strand
AAAAAAAAAAAAAAAAAAAAAAAAAAAAATATATATATATATATATATAAGAGAAAATCCAAGAAAATAAAAAAATGTGACAAATAAAAATTTAAAATATTGTTTGGTATAAAATAAAAAGAAGAGAAATAACAAAACTAGAAATGTTAATTATTTTAAAAATAAAAGAACGTCTTACAAAATAACACGAAATTAAAAATAAATAATAGTGCACAAATAAAAATATTAATAGTAAAATTAAATTTATTATTATTTTTTCTCCATTTTAAAGAGATTGTAAAAGATGATAAATTTTGTTAATTTTTTCACTTGTTATTTATCTCTTCCTTTACTACTCTGTAACTCATTATCATCTCTTATATAGTTCTCATAAACCAATCCCACCGCTATTTTTGAGTTAGAAAGTTAACTTTGTAGTATAAAAAGTTTAACTTCAAACTATTATTCCAATTTTAAAAAATTTACTAAAATTATTCTTTTAAAAAAAAGTTACAACCATTTTACTAAATTAAGTATTTTTATATTTAAAAAAAAAAAAGAATGAAAGGAGAAGATTGTCTTTTGATCTCAAGTCCACACTCTTCTCGTTTCATTAACAAAAAATCGACAACGTTTTCGTGCACCTCTAAATACTGAAAAGAGATCTCAACCGTTTTGTTTCTTACCACAACGAAATCTCAATCGTCGGTAATCATCGCGTGTTGTTGGAGTCTTATAAACCCACCGCTTCCCTTCTCTACTGAAGTCTCTGTTTTCCTCTCTCAACAAACAAATGGCTTCTCTCTCTCACCTCAACCAACAACTTCTCAGCACAAACACTCTCCCATTCACTCCTCTCAACTCCACACCTTCAATTTCGCCACCGACCATCGGATTTCGCAGCAAGTCTTTCGGAAGACCGATTGTCGCATCGGCCGATGTTTCGAGGCGGGTGGTCTACGTCCATGCCGTGACTAGCGACGATGAGTGGGGTCCAGATAGGGATGTGCCTTATGCTGGTGTGGCGGTTGCGGTGGAGGAGAAACCGGTGGAGACTGAGACGGATAAACTGAAGAAGGCTTTGGTGGATAGTTTTTATGGGACCGATCGTGGACTTAAAGCGAGCAGTGAAACGAGAGCGGAGATTGTTGAGCTTATTAGCCAGCTTGAAGCTAAGAATCCAACCCCTGCTCCCACTGATGCATTGACTCTGCTCAACGGAAAATGGATTCTCGTGTAAGCAACTTTTTATTTTTATTTTTTAATCTTCGTTATTATAAGAGTCTATAATTTTTCTAAGTTCATTCTATTCTAAAAAGTCATCTAAGTTTATGAAAAGACAAAATATCTCTTTTCGTCGCCAATTTTGTCAAAATTAGATGCAGTTGATTTGGATTCTTCCTCTGAGAGAATGATTTTATGTCATTGGTTGATTCCACTAGGAGGGCTAGGAGTGATGGCTTTTATAATAGAAGAATTGAGGATTTTCAATTTCGGGGATTGTCATTTGATTTACTCGTTTATTTTAATTTTTGTGTGTTTATAGCAAAATCCTTATTTAATGATAAACAAAGTGTAAATTTCTTATTTAATCAACAAAAGAATTGCTCACGTGTTGGGTGCTTCCGCGGTGTCAATTAAATAGGAGTTGTTAATTTTACTGCCAATGACTTGTGGTCCAAGAGAACTAAGGGGGATATTTTTTTTTAAATATCCTATTTTTACAACAAAAGATTAAATATTCTATTTAAAATTAAGCACCAAACCACTCTTTTTTTCACCCTATATATATATATACTTTTTTTTTTTTCTTTTTAAATTAGAGTAGTTTGAGTCTTTTACACGGTTGTTAGGCTGTTATACGATGCCTCTTTGGCTTTTATAGTAGTTTGAGTCCACTTTTTGTGTGGGATATTATCCATCCACCTTAAAGTCTCTTAATCTGTCATGCCAATTTGCAACAAAATGTCCGAATTTATGAAGAATCACTTAAACATCTATTGATAGAATTGAAATGTACCTCAGGGATAGAGTGCAACAAGTAACGGCAGTCTGTAGTTTTTGTTATCCAACTAACAAACATGTGGTTGGATTTGTGGTTTCGTAGGTATACATCCTTTGCAGGTTTATTTCCATTGCTGTCGAGTGGAACACTGCCATTAGTTAAGGTTGAAGAAATATCTCAGACTATTGACTCTGAAGCTTTTACTGTCCAAAACTCTGTTCGGTTTGCTGGTCCATTGACTACCACCTCCATTAGTACCAACGCCAAATTTGAAGTTCGAAGTCCAAAACGTGTTCAGGTTTGCCCTTGATCCTTCTTTTCCTGTTTTTTTTACCCTCCAATTTCAAGAAGAAATGGGTTGTGGTGGTTGGGGTTTTAGACATAGAGGTAGGTAAATAAATTCTGAGTAAACTATTTTGGTCATAGATTGAATTTCAATACTACTAAATAATTTAACTTTAATTGAAGTGAATTAATCACGTAAGTACAATCATTTGATACTCTTTTTTGAGTTTAGTAATAAGTCATTAGATATATTAGATGGTTTGGTAAATATTCAAACCGGTTCTTGAGAAAACAAGATTGACGTCTATTTAGTGTGTATGGATCTCCCACAAGAGAGAGAGAAGTTTTATCTCTCTAGATAGAACGATTCTCAAAGCTAGTGCATCCCTAGATCTTATGGTTTTCACAATTGTTGCATTGTGCAGCTGTGGTAGAGGATCTAAATATCCGTTGATAATAAAAAAAATTGAATATAAATTGAGATGAATATTATGAAAAACCAATTATGAGACATTTGAGATTATTTTTTAGGGTCATGCTAACAAGTGTCCATAAAAAAGAAATAAAATATAACTTTTGAATAAAAAATTACACTTTTTACAATTTCAAAATATGAATTACATAAATTCTAATATATTTTTTCTATATTTAAACTCTTAACAAGTGTCTTTGAGACACTTGATAGCGTTTCCATTTTTTATTTTTTTTTTTATCATCAAATTAGTACTCTTTTTATGGATCAGATAGTTTTTACTCTAAATTCTTAGGGTGGTAGAATTGAATTTGGACAAACAAGTGAATTTAAGCATATCACAAGATAATTATTTAAGCTATTGATCTCATCTTGCATGTTATTCAGATCAAGTTTGACGAAGGTATCATAGGCACTCCACAACTGACAGACTCATTAGAGATACCAGAAAACGTGGAATTTTTGGGGCAAAGGATTGATCTTACACCATTCAAAGGCATACTTACTTCTGTCCAAAACACTGCCTCATCAGTTGTGAGAACAATTTCCAATCAGCCTCCATTGAAGTTCCCAATTTCAAACAACAAGGCTCAATCATGGTTACTTACTACATACCTTGATGAAGAACTACGCATCTCAAGGGGTGATGGCGGCGGTGTGTTTGTTCTTATCAAGGAAGGCAGTTCTCTTTTGACAAACCAAAGAAACTAAAGAAATTATATTGGTTTACTTTCTTGGTCATTATGTAATAATACATGTTGTTCACTTGTACCTATTCATAAATAAGCAATGATAGATAAAACTATATTATTATACTTGTTAATTTGGGGATTGAGTTGCAAATGCCTCTATCTAATCTTTGAGAAGTATAAGGTTACTTAAATTTGTCCAACCTCTAAAGTAATCACAAGAGGTTTTGTTAGATAGACCTCAACCAAATTTTTATGAGCTCCCAAAATTCCATTAAAATCACCAATCAAGCTCCGAGGCCCTATATCTCTTTGTTGATGAGAGATCAATTTCAAACACCGTAGACTCTAAATGACTTGCACAAAGTCTCCAAAGATTAGGAATATACTGACTTGTTAAATTGGAAAAAAGAACTTAAGCCGCAATTGTCTCCAAAATTGTGAAGGAAATTTGCCACAGGACATTCATGGTTCTACTGTGAATATAAATCTGGTTTATGTTTATGGGAAATGTTAAGAAGAACACTCGTTAAGAGAAAACAAAAAAGAAAATATATTTTTTAAAGTTTTGTATTCAATGATTTGTGAAATCTTAAAAAGTGCTTTCTTTTTTACATTAATTTTTTTTCCTTTACAAATACTGTGAAAACATTTGTTAGCATGAGACTATGTTAATTGCACAATCTTTTAAATACCAACCTTGTTTCAAGGTTTCCACTTTCCAACACCTCTAGCATCCAATAGAAGACTTTCATTGAGAATGTTGTTTGTTACCGAATCTCATCTTTAAATCAAATATAAAAGAGTCATATTCACTATTTTACCGTCAAAATGTATTGAGATTGAACATGACTCTTTTATGTTTAATTCAAACACGAGATGACCGAAATCAATTGTTACCCGTTTTAAATTGAATACCGTACAAATCAGTTTTCAAACTGTGATTTCTTGCCTTTTTCTTACTTTTTTACTTCTTTAAAAAGAATAAAAACTTATTTGAATTCTTATTCTATTGGATTCTTTAAATCTTATGTTTGATCAGCTCAAGATTTTGACTGAGCATCCAAATCTCTATTCAAATTAAAATGAGTTTTAAAATGTTGTTGATAAGTTGTTTCTCTTACCAATGATAAATATAGAACGAGAATAATGAAGAGAGAAAAAAAACAAATAATCTATTAGGATTTCATTAACCAAATGAACAAAAAACTTAATGTGATAAGGTTACAATAAGTATATATACAAAATAATAGAAAAGTCTAAAATACTGTTAATATATAATAATATTATTTAATAATTTTCACTCCTATTTTGTTAACAACAACGTCATTTTCCAATCTCTCGTCTAAAGTTGCTTCCAAATAATTTCATTTTTGAACCTCGACTTGTGATTTAGTTTTTTTAAGGTTGTCATTATTTGAATCAGTAGGAGAATTGAAATGCAATGATTCATAATTAGAATCACAATCATTATAGATTTTCCATATTCATTATTATAAATATTATATATAATATATATTATACTTAGTGGTTGATTTTCTTGTTGAAATTTAATTCCTTTGGCTATAGGTTTAAACATAGATGTGATTACTTTTTAAGGTCAAAAATATTATTGGTTAAGTTTGTTCAAGTTTTACTTTATGTAAGTTTTGTCTAATATTATTTTGCCAGCTTTGTCTAATGTGCACAAACAAAATAATTTTATATTATGAATAAATTTATGTTTTATTATTAAATTAATAAATAGAATTATATTTTATTTTATTTAATAGTGAGACTTATTAATTTATTGATGAAAACAAATACATTGTCCAAGCCTTACTTCACTTTTAAAAATAAAGACTAGTTTGTTAGAATTACAAGAAACAAAATACACTGGACTAAAACTCTAAAGGGCAGGGTGTCTACTGTCTAAGGCAAAAATATAATTGAATTAAATATATTTGTAATTTCTATAAAATTTTCAAATAATATTTTTAATCTCTTCAAAATTTATTCTTAATTTTCTTCTTCCATATATTTTTTTATTAACAAATTTAATTCTTACCGTTAATTTTCGTAAGTCATCACACTTGTTAAAAAGAAGTCCACGTAACACCTATTACATAATTTTTCAATAATGCGACAATGGTGATTCAACAAAATAATTTTTATTTAATACAACAAAATTACGAGTCCACCAACTATTGTTAGAATATTATGCTGATATGATGCAACAATTTTAGAGATTAAATCGATTCATTACTCTGAGTCCAACTTTACCCACTCCATTTTCTAAAAAATCAAATATGATAGTGGAAGTGTAATTTTGGATGAATATAATTTAAAAATATACTTTAAAATGATACTAAAACAATTTTTTTCCCTTTTGAATACGTACTTTCGAAGTAATTCTGGGTGAAAATAGTTATGCTCTTCCTCTAGTAATAATAGTTACAAATGAAAGATCCACCAAACTCAATAGCTTCACCTACCCATCTCCTAAGTTAGGTGAGCTCTTGAGAAATCTATATTAAAATTTACAGTTTCACAATAAAAACAATCAAACAAAAATCACTTTCCTTCAAACTCTTCAATTTTAATCAACTAACGATTATCAAAATCAAATTAGCACAACACTGAAAAATATTTTCGAAAAACATACTATGTTAAAAATTATAATGGTATTAAAGGATTTTGTTTTGAGATTTTTTCTCTGAAAATTACATATATAATTATTTTTAAAGATATTAAAAAAAAATCAATATCATAGTTTTACTATCATTCAAATTTTACAATGTTAAAAAACATTTAAAAATTCTCAATAAAGATTAAAAAGTAATTTTTACATTAAAGTGCTTCAGTTTTACTAAGAAGAAAAAAACTGTATCATTATTCAAACAATCAACATCGAAAAGAAAATTGAAAATGAAAAAGAAAATAATCTTTTTGAGATGACAATGACAATAATAGTAAGCTAACAAAGCGGCGGGTCGGGATATTCGGGTTCGAAAAGCGTTCCTCATTTCAACCTACTTTTCTCCGCTCATTGAAAATAAACGTAAAACATAAACATATATCTATATAT
>NW_027339356.1:0-6408 GCF_000331145.2 Cicer arietinum | reverse complement strand
TAATAATAATAATAATAATAATAATAATAATAATAATAATAATAATAATAATAATAAAAAAAATAATAATAATAATTTAATGTTAAAAATGGTGATTTTTTAATAGACCTATTAATGTTTATATTTATATTAGACATTTACTTTCTCTTAAAAATACAATTAAATTATCCATTTAAATCGAATTTTGAGATAAACAAATTATTAACGAGTTCAGTCGATGACATCCAAATCTAACTCAACCTATTTCCAACCCGAACCACTATATAACTAATTGTTTTAATAGTTGTTTAATTTGAAGTAATATTAAATCCACTCACTAATTGTAATATTAATCAATTCAGTAATAAAATCTAGCAAACTCAATAACGTTTTGTGATGTTATTGTAAGCCGAATTTCGCAAAAGAAGTGGTGTAAGAGTTTGCAAAATAAAGTATGTGATCGAAGGTTTATTATGATCATTTTAAATGTAGTCAATGAACTTAATCTATAACTATTTTATGTATATTGGTGCTGATGTTTAAGTTAACGAATCGAGGCAATAATTTATAGCAAATTGTATTGTCTAATCTTTAGTAGTAATTTTAAATATAAGTATGATGAAATGTAGGATACAAACAAATCACATTCATAGATGTTTTGACTTAATTACACTTTTATTCATTGTTTTGTTGATTATATTTTAGCTGAATTACAAAAATAATTCATTTATTTTATTTGTCTCTAATTTTGATTCTTAAACATAATTTTAGTCTAAAACTTGATAAAATATCATTTTTTTTAATAATTTATCAACAAAAAAAAATGATATGGAAAATTCTAGATAAATTAATTATATTTTAATATTATTCCTAATTTGTAAAACACATTTTCTATTTTATTATATTATTTAACTACAAAAACATAAAAAGGAGAAGGGAAACACATTTGCAATTATAATTCCTAATTCAATTCCACTCATTCTCTTAATCCTCAACGTTAAGAAGGAGAAGAAGGAGAAAATGAAATGAAATGGAATTAGAGATTAAAATAGAAATAACTCTTTTTTTTAATGTTTTTTGTAATTAAATGATATTATAAAATAGGAATGTTTTAAAGAAAAAGTGAATATGTTTTATAAATTATGTATAACAATAAAATTTAATTAATTCAATCTTCCCCATCATTTTTTTTTCGACACATCATTAAAAAAATGACACTCTATTAAATTTTGGACTAAGATTATATTTGTGGATCAAAACTAAAAACAAAAAAAATAAAAGATTATTTGCGTGATTCAGTTAAAATAAGAGTATCAAAACTACAATTAAGTCTAAATATTTTTCAAACCTTAGTATTTAAATCTAACTAAAACTATTATTATTTTTCACATGAAATATTTTTTTTAATTTCTTTTCATTAATAGTACTTCCGCTAAACATTCTTAATTATTTGTGCACGGGTTAACACGAAGATTTATAATTAAAAGATAAGACCTTATCCAAGTCAATAATTCAACCCATAAATATTAAATTCGTTTTATTTTTCCTCCTAAATTCACTCTAATCCTAAAAATATGATGGGCAATTAAGATGCTATATATCTAGAAAAAAAAAAAAGTGTTCCAATTAAAAAATAGTTACATATATTTTTAGTTTTTATAAAATTTTTATCTGTTAATTTTAATTTTTATAAAATAAAAATTAAATTTTAATTTGTATAAAATTATCATGTATTTTTAACCCCTATTATTAAGTTAATAAATATTTTTGAATAAACTTTTTAGATATGTTTACAAAATTATAAAAAGTTCTTCAAAAAAAATAATTAAAAATTTGATTTTTATGTCTATGTTTTTGTTATTTTTATCTTTACGTTTTCTGAGTTAAAAAATTTATATTTAATTTATCTTAATTTAAAAAATTATAAAATTTTGTGTAATTATTCTCGAAACATATTAATAGAATATTATTTAATTTTTTTTAAAGTTGAATAACAATTAAATTTATTTTATTTTAATAGATAATAAAATTACTTGTTTGATAATTTTATATAAACTAAAAAAATATATTTTTATCTACAACAATTAAAATTAAAATATTAAATTTTATAAATACTAAAAATATATTTAATTTTTGTTAATAAAAATAGTTTCGCGAAAAACAAGAAGAGTCAACTATAAAAATTATCATAAGCACAATCACAGTTTGCGAGAAAAAAAAAACGTGTGGACGGTGAAGAGAAATTCATGATTCATATTTTGCCACCTTTTTAGTACATTTAATCAACTTTTCCTATGTCCTTCTCTTCAACATATATACATATAAAAGAATTCTAAGCCAGCTATTTTCATTTAAACCGACACAATTATAACAATTTCTCACTGTTCTATTTTATTTTTTCAACTGCTCAAAACAGAGTAAACAAAAAACAAAAACCTCGTAATAAAAAACTCAAAAATTAAGAACCTTTGATTGATGGCACTTACAAATGAAATCATGGGTTCTTCATTGGTAGAAAGATCTTTGTTTCCTTCGTCTTCACCAAGTTTTCAACAGAAACGTGGAAGTTTCTTGATCAACCCTGTTTTGGTTCCTTTAGGAAACAGAAGAGTTTTGAAATTGAGAAAATCTGCTAAGTTTCCTGTTGCAGCTATAAGTGAGGATTTGGTGAAGGGTTCATCTTCTTCTTTGTCATCGTCATCATCTTCTTCTTCTTCTTCTTCTTCTTCTTCTGTTCCTGAAGAGAAACCAGTGAAATTCAAAGTTAGAGGTGTTGTGACAATAAGGAACAAGATCAAAGAGGATTTCAAAGAGACTTTTGTTAAACATCTTGATGCTTTAACTGATAGGATTGGAAGAAATGTTGTTCTTGAACTTTATAGCACTGAGATGGATCCAAGTAAGACTTTTCAATATTTATTTTCTAAATTCGTCATTTTAAGCAGCCCCATGATTTTTCTTTACAAGGGTGTGCTAGAAATGTCACCAGTTTCCTAAAAAATGATCCTTTTTGTGTTACCTTCAAAAATTAGTTCCTTGTTTTTGTTAAGTAAGGTCTATTTATTACATTTCTTTTTGATGAAAATTTATTTTTTTTAACAATTTTTTTTATTATAAATTTCACTACAAAAAAAAAAAACTTCTACTCTTTAAAAAACCTCTATTCAATAGTTTTTAGTAATTTCAAAATTATTAAATATCTAAATTATTTTATTTATTAGAATATATAATAAAATTGCCTAAATCACTTCAAATAATTCTTATATTAATAATTTTTAGTATTTTAATTTGGATTAACTTTGAATTTTAAAACTGAATCAATGAATGATTTTTTGGATTTGATTGTGATCTATAGAAACAAAAGCTGCAAAGAAGAGTAGTGAAGCAGTGTTGAAGGATTGGTCAAAGAAGACAAACATTAAGGCAGAGAGAGTGAATTACATAGCTGAATTCATAGTGGATTCAAGTTTTGGAGAGCCAGGAGCTATTACTATTATAAACAATCATCAACAAGAATTTTACTTGGAAAGTATAACCCTTGAAGGATTTGCAACTGGACCAGTTCATTTCCCTTGCAACTCTTTTGTTCAAGCCAGAAAAGATCTTCCTGGAAAGAGGATTTTCTTTTCTAATAAGGTATATTTAATTAACTATTTCTTCAATTCTTTTTATTTGTTTGAATTTTTATTTCTTCCTATCATAATAAGATAACATGTCCAGAAAGAAAACATAGAAAGTACAACCATTAGTAATATAATATGGCAACAATATTTGTGTTTTGTTTAATTACTTTTTTCAACGTGAGAAATGAGGTGAAACTTAAAAGTTAAAATAAATAATAATATTTTTTCTTTTTAAGAATCTTGAAAAGGATAATGAAGCCAAAATTTCCTTTTATCGGAAATATATTATATTTTATTTGTTTATTTTTAGTTAAAATAATTTTTCGTCCCTATAGATATATTATTTTTTATTTTTTTAAAAAAATTATTTAAATAATAGTTAATAAAATATTATTTAAAAAAAATTTTGGTTCTTGTTTTTAATTCAATTCATGTGTATTTTTAAAATTTTTGAATTATTTTTGCATGTGAAGAGCATTATAACAAATCTCTTCTACAAAAATTTATTTATCTTTAATTAAATATAATTTTTTAAGTAGTAAAAGGTTAAAAGTCATATTTGATTCATTCTTCTAAAGTTTTGTAGAAAATGTTCTTATAATGTTTTAAATATAGATATAAAAGATAATTAAAAAATTATAATATTTTAGATGAATTGATATAAAAGTAAAGACACAAATTATTGACGAAAAATATTCAAAAAATCATTGTTTAAATTTTTAAATAAATTAAAAATGAAATATAATATATTTATAAGGACATAAAACTTATTTAATAATTTATATTTTAGTGTCTAATAGTCTTTGATTTTTTTTTTGAATTAAAAATAGTATTACTTCATTCAAATTGAAAAAAAAATATTGATCTTCAACTATACAATTCAAAATAACTAAAATAAAAAATGATAAATATTTAAACAAACTCATAACTTTAAGATTATAGAAAAGGAAAATATCTATAAATAAGATACATCTTATAAATGTTAAACCAATTACAAATCTGAAATACCTATATATTTAGAAATGTAACATTAAAGACATCAAAATCATTGACTGAGTTTCCACTAAATTGAATTTGATTTATTAATTTAAATCAAATCAATGTCGCACCACGATAGAAAATAAAAAGCTTTGTATTTAAACGATGAAATTAAAAAAAAATATAAATTACTTATTTTATTAATAGATAAAAATCAAAATGATTTATAAAAATAATTTTAAACCAAAAATTTATCACACGTTCAAAAAAAGAAAAGGAAACTCAAAATTTGGATACAGAAGAGAACAGTCCTTGATTTTTTTTTTTATTTATTTATTGTAAAAAATACTAATTTTCCTCGATACTAAAAAGCTAGGAAACCATATAGTCAGATTTTATGCATGGACCAAGCAGCATTGAATTGACCTATATCAACTACCTACTCCGTTATGCAATCAGGAAAAGACACCGTCCAATATTAAATACTCTCTCGTTTATAATAATAATAATTATAATTATAAATATTACTTTATTTTTTTTCTAAAATAATTCATCTAATTGATTATTTCACACCTAATAAGAATAATATATAACTGAAATAAAAAATATTACTTTTATTAAATGTTAATATATTATAAATATCATAAATACATAATAAAATATATTGCATTAAAAATAATACAAATAATATTAATTAAATAGTAATATAATTGAAAATAAATGACTTAAAAATTAAAATAATCAATAATTTTGAGATAATTTTTGAAAAAAAATGAATTCATTATTTTAGAACAGAAGAAATTAATAAATAATAAGTTGATTTCACATTATTTTTTTACCAATAAATTTGTAAATTATGTTTATTTACTGTGTAATTTAATTAAAACAGGCTTATTTACCGGATGATACACCTGCTGGGATTAAAACTTTGAGAGAGAAAGAGCTGAGAAATTTGAGAGGTGATGGAAGTGGAGTTAGAAAATTATCTGACAGAATTTATGACTATGATACATACAATGATTTGGGAAATCCAGATAGAGGAATTGAATTTGCAAGACCAACACTTGGTGGATCTGAAATGTATCCATACCCAAGACGGTGTCGTACTGGCCGTGGACCATCTGATACAGGTAATAATAAATTAAATAAACATTACTAAATAATTAATATTTGAGATATATTATTTAAAACAAAATTGGATTGGGGTTGTTACAGATATAACCGCTGAGAGTCGTGTAGAGAAGCCACATCCTATGTACGTACCAAGAGATGAACGGTTTGAGGAATCAAAACAGAACACATTTTCAGTGAAGAGGCTAAAGGCAGTGCTACATAACTTGCTTCCTGGCCTTAAATCAAGTCTTTCTGCTCACAACCAAGATTTCAATGACTTTTCAGATGTTGATGGCCTTTACAGTGTAGGGTTACTCATTAAGTTGGGTTTGCAAGATGATGTTTTGAAGAAATTACCATTACCTAAAATTTTTAGCAAAATTCAAGAATCTAGCCAGGGTCTTCTAAAGTATGACACTCCCAAAATTATATCAAGTGAGTATATGGTTTTTTTATTGTCAATTTCTTGCTAACTATTTTGGATACACAATTCGGTTTCCACTAATTTCTTATATAAATCTTTTTTATTTCCTTTCTCTCTAAAATTTAGTGATTTGGATGATGTATTTTTTAAAAAGTAAAAAAAAAAATGATTTCATAAATTAAATAGGCCTTTAGATTTTTAAATATCCATTATTGTCTAAAGCTCATAATTATTCATTTCCACGTTTTAATTTTTTTAGTCAAGAACAACACCTGTAATTTGTCCTTCTAG
>NW_027339355.1:0-6270 GCF_000331145.2 Cicer arietinum | reverse complement strand
TGTTTTTAAAGAGTAAAAATTTAAATTTTTTTAATAAGAATTAATTTTAAAATTTTATACGGAGTACAAATGTATTTAACTTAATTAACACTAATGTGGTTTAAAATTTTGATGAATTTTTGTAAAAAAAACGGATAACATCGTTAACAGTTTTAAACATAAAAGATTAAATTATTTACTTAAAATTAAATAAATGACCAAATTAGAAAATAAATAAATAAATAAATAACCGAATTATTATCTGAAATTAAATTAATAGACTGCATGAGCAATTATGACTTTTTTAAAAGATATCTTAGTTATAAGTTGGTAATAGATTCGGAACAAATAAGAGACACCTTTAATGATTTAATGATGTCCAAATAAAGTCTCGTCTCCTAAATTTTTTATAATATAGTTGAACTTTTAAAAATTGAATTCATATGTTGATTTTTTACACTTTAATCACTTTAAAATTTTATATTTGCATTTTATGTCTAGAATACTCATATTAAAAAATTACTCTCGTAATTCCATTAAATATTTCTCTGGATAATTATTAATTGTGACAAGGTTGTAAAAAATAAATTATATAAGTCTATAGGATAATTGTGATTTGTGTGGTTTTATATATCTCAATCGGCTGTGATAAATTTCGACTATATCTGACGTGACATATGTTAATAGATATGTTAATTAATATAGATATTATGGTAAATGTTGTTGTAATTTTTTATTCTATAATCAATATATTTTATGAGTAATTTTTTTTATGGATAGAATTATGATTATTAAATTATTGTTGGCAAAATATGAAAAGTGACATGCTATATTCACATATTTTATTGTTAAATGAATTAACATAATTAAAATTTATAAAATAATTTTTTTTTAATTATTAAAATTATACTTTTTATTATATCCAAAAAAAATTACTTTAAAAAAATAAAATAATTTTGTTCAATTGAGTTATTTCGACTTTTGCTTTAATTTTGGTTTCGTACAAATGAGTTATTGGAGCTTATGATTCAGTAAAACAAATTTCTCAAATGAAAAATGTACTATAACCACATATTTTTCGGCATAGAAAACAACAAAATATAGTCTATAGCTAAATTCCGAGAATCATATATGTCCACAAACAAATATTATGAAAATGGTATTGGTTTTTCACCCCAACAAAAATAAGAACTTGATTTCATAATTTGTAATCATTAAATGCACATATATTTTTAGATGATTATCTCTATTTACGAGATAAATATGTTTATTGTTAACATAAACAACAAAAATATAACACATTCAAAATATGAATATTATGTTTATTTTTAGTATTGTGTCTTTGCACCATCTAATTTCAATGTTATTTCACATTTTACAATCAAGGAGATAAAAAATTGACCTTGAAGTGCTATCATTTCAACTCTAATCATGATTAAATATAATTTTAAAATTAAAAAGTAAAATATAAATAAACTATAAATAAATTGTATTTTACGAAAATATCAATATTTGTATCATGTCTGTTTTTAGTTCAACTTTGATAAAATAAACTATGAATAAATTGATTTTGATTCAAATTTTATTATATGCCAATTAATTTATATTTAAAAACTTTAATTTTTTCGTTGACTCAATTCAAAACATATCCTTGATAGTGAATGCTACTAGATAAAGACAAAAAGTAAAATATATAAAATATGAGTATTTCTCGAAGGATTTTTATGTTGACCAACAAAGACTAGGTTTGGTCAACTAAACTTTCATAGAGACCTAAAAATAAACTTTAATAAGGGTATTTTTTTAAATACAAAAGAGTAATATAAAAATGATTTTGTTAAACATATCCTCGTGACTCTTGTTGAAGATTTCAAAAGTATTTTTTTATTGAATGCACAAAATTCAAGATAAAATTTATATACTTGATATCTCAAAATGTGTCGTTGAAATTTAAGTTAACATTTGTCCTATATATAAAAAGATTTATAAAAACATTATTTTTTTAAGGAAGATCGTGAATATATTGCTCTTATAAATACATAATAAATAAAATAATTTGTTATATTTTTATACAGTACACTCAACTTCAAATGCCTTGCCAAATGTACCGTCTTGTTTGTGTGATATTTTCACTCAATTTTTATATTCATTGACAAGCAATTAATTTTGAAGGTATTTTGTTTGTGCCAAATTCTATATGTCGAAAGCAATTACTTGGTCTATCTTATTCTCACTAGTATTCAAACGGACGCTTGTATCTGACGTTAAATCTGCTTTTTTGTTATGTTAATATTAATATATATTATGAACAATAACTTTTGTGTTATTTTAAATAAAATTTAATAAAATTAATTAAGTATAAATTAAAAAAAATTAAACATACACATTAATATAATTACATTTTTTTTATTATGTGTTAAAAATATGTGCACCAATGATCACATCAATTAATAGATAAAAATTGTTAAAACTAAAGAGGATAAAATTGGAGTAAAATAGGTTTTACAAAAAATATATATTGTATTTATTATTAGTATAAATTCCATGTTGAACATCATCCATGCATATATTGTCTCATATTCTTCTACCTCTTCTTCATTTTTTCTCATTCCAACCGCCATATATGTTTGAGCACAATTCACGCAAATATTGTTCTAATCTCTATTTATTTGCATAAAGTGAAAGTAATACGGTTACAGCAAAATCGATCAAACAAAACGCTAAAAATAAAGGTAAAATAAATGTTTAATGTTTATAAAATTTTGTTTTTAATCTCTGTAAAAATAAATCATATTTTTTAGTCTATACAAAATTATCTTTCAAGTAATTTTAGTCTTTGCTGAAATATTAATAAATATTTTTTTTTAACAAAAATAAAATATTAACAAGCATTTTTGAATAGTTTTTAGTAGACATATATGTTTACAATATTATAGAAAATTTATTCACTCAAAATTTGATTTCTATGTTTGTATATGTTGATAGGTTTAAATATGTCATTGATCCATATAGACTGCAAATATACGATCTTTTGATTTTAGTCCCTGTAAGTTTTTTTTATTTAGTTATTGTAAAATATCGATTTTGGTCCCTAAAAAATGAGTTGATAAGCTGCCACGACACGCGAGCCTATAGATGCACATCATCTTTTATGATATATTAAAAATTAAAATGTTTTATATTATTAATAAATCTATTTATTAATAATTAGTGTTATTTTATAAAGAAAATATGAATAAAAATATATTTTAAAAAAAAAGTTTATGTGTTTTGTTGAAAAACTTTTCATTCTTTTAAATATATATTTGGTCCCTACAAATATACCACTTTTTAATTTTAATCCATGTAATTTTTTTATTTGGATTTAGTCATTGTAAAATCAAAGTCGTTCGTCTTTGATTTTACAATGACTAAATCCAAATAAAAAAATTACATAGATTAAAATTAAAAAGTGGTATATTTGTAGGGACCAAATACACATTTAAATCTTTTAAAAAATTATAATTGGAGGACATAAAGATAGTGAAAAAAGAAAAAAATAATAATATTTCAAATCATGCGGGTTTTTTGTCCATACGACGTTATTCCTTATCTTATAATTCACCTCTGTAAAAGGCTATTCACTAACAATAGATTGTATGTGAGCTAATATTTGATGTATTCTCGTCATCTCTACAATTTATTTTGCTAGCATCTTTTTTTTTTTTTAATCTCGTAGTATCTTAAAGTCATGAGCAGTTATGAGATATAAATTTTTATTAGTAACAATAACATTATGATATGTCATACTCAACATCATAGCCTCTAAGTTGACTTTCAAATCAAAAGAGATTGGATGATTTTGAACCTTATTCTCTTCTAACACAACATCAATCCAATGACCAATAATATGTAGATTTGGATATTGAGGATTCTCTTGCAAATTATGTGTGTTAGTTGAATTATATAAGTTGAAATAAAAAATTCACTGAATTATAATTTTAGGACACCAAGTAGGATGGACCTCACACTATTCAAGTGTTTATGAAATTTTCAATTCCCCAAAATCAACTGCGTTCAACTCATAAGCTTTTCCGTGATTTTTATCCAAACAAAATTATAATCATAGAGAGAAAATTATTAAAAAAAGTGGTGTCTCCTAGATTAACATTGGGAATATGGTGAGTAAAGGGATAATTAATAACTCGATGAATACTATTACCATAGATATTTTTGTTTGTACGTTCAATTTTGACCTTATTCGGAGCAAATAATGTTATTAAATACATACTTATTTACCAACTTCTTTAAAACTGCAACATCATCAACAAATTGAGTCATTTCACAACCATTATAATTTATCTGATAATTGTCTATGAAAGGTCCAACAATCTTACAACATTCACAAAGCAATGGTAATTTTTCATAATCAATGTAACAAAAAATTTATACACTCTCTCTACGTTCAATAAGAATTTCATCTTTCATCTCTTGTAATATGTCAAAATCGACAAAAACTCGAGCGAAATGTCTCAAAATTTTTGAGTTGTTGCTTCATCAAAAGATAACGGTGTGCCAATACATGAAACCATTGTAAAAATTATCTTTGACCTCTAATATGTATGAGGAAGAATTTTGTAGATACGAGTCCAACATCTTTGACCTCTAATATTTACCTATAAAAAATGTACTTAACAAATTCACAAAAAGATAATAAATATCATTCCACAAATATCTTATTTTAATTAAATATAATTAGTCCATTAAAATATTTCCTTCAAAATACAATTAGTTAATAATAATTGAAATATAAAATATGTTTTTCATATTGTGATCATTTTCTCCATCTCATTTTGTTGTTGTTGCTGAATCTCCATCTCACTTTGCATGCAAATTTAATCTCCTCTATTTTATTAAACGTTTTCTATTGTAACCGATGATATGTGTATGTTGTTCTAGGACCAATTATTATTTTCTTTTGATTGCATTCTATGGATTTGTTTTACTTTTTCTAATTATGTTATATTTATTCAAAGATAGAAACACAAGAGTGACTTCCAACAACAAAAATTAAAGTCGAAGTACGATAAATATCTATTGTATGGTTCTCTTGTCACTATACATTTATTTGACGTTGTTTTTATCACTTTGTTATGTAGTACTTATAAATTTTATTTTTGAAAGACAAAGATGGATATATGGACAAGAGATAAGTACTTATGATTTATATTTAAAAATGCATGAATGCATTATTTCAATTATATTTGCTTCAAACCTAATGAACATTTATGATGTTTTTTAAAGTTTAGCCTATGAATGAAATATAGTTTTATTTGCATTGAGATGTTAAAGATCCGTTTAAATCTCATAAAAATATGCATTTAAATGAGTAACGTTGATAATATTTTATCATATATCTAAATAATCACACTAACGATGAGATATAATTTTTTTTTTACATTAATATTATGTGTTTGCAGAGTGACTAATATGATGATTCATTTTGCAATTGAAATAGAATTTGTGGATTAAAAAGTATGAGTTTTATTGTTTTTAAAACTTTCTATCCTCATAATTATGCAGTCTACTTAATTGACACTACTTTATTATTTGTTTAGACAATTATCGTTGATACTAACTTAGTCGTCTACTTAATCGTGTGTTCTATTATATTCAAAAGTAAGCCATACACGATTTCACTCATAATCATTAAGTGTCCCTCAAGTGAAAATTCATGTTCTATTAACCATGAAAAGATATGCTAAGTCCATTAGTCAAATATAATCATACGGATTTTCTCAAAATCATCAAATAGTTGTAATAAAACAATCAGATAACACAAAAAAAAATCAACCGCTGTGATCAATATCAAAGAATATTTTTGATACATTTCAAAATTCAAACTCATCATCAAACTTATTTGCATCATATGAAAAAGGAAAATTCATATTATACGTTAAAGCAATTAATTATAATCATTTCAAAGTGTCAATTGTATATTGTGTATTAAACCAATTAATTACTGAATTATTTATATTGATTTCCATTTTCAAAATTTGAATTAGGGAATTTAAATTGGCTTATGAGCATATTCTTTCATTTGTATTTAAAGATGATAATTGCTTATAAAAAATGTAAAAAAATAATCTTTGCAGTATTTCGAAATTGTAACAATTGAATCTCATTTTCATAAAAAAATAAAATCAAATTAAGGTATTAAATAATTAAATATTTTAGTTTTTTTCTTTGAATATTTTACTGACATGAAAAGTTTATCGAGATAGTTTTGATGTTCAAGTTCTTAAAATAATC
>NW_027339354.1:0-6222 GCF_000331145.2 Cicer arietinum | reverse complement strand
AAGAAAATTGATTCTTTTTTAAAAAAAGTGGGCCTAGGGGCCTCCTAAGCCCACAAATTTTTAAGGGGCTTTTAATTTAGGGGGCCTTATTTTTAGGGGCCTTTTAAATTATTAATTTTTTTGACCCCTTCAAAATGTGGGTTGGGGCCAATAATTAGAGAGCTTGTCAAATTGACAGCTCTACCTGATATACTCCCTCTATTTTAAAATGAACTCGTTTAAGATTTTTACACAAATTTAAAAATATGCAATAATTAAAACAACATGAATAGTCATTTTATCATATTATCTTTATTAGTTATTGCCATGTGTTTTCTCCTATCATAAATACAAATTGTAACAAATGCTTTGAAAGAAGTGTGAATAACATTGATTGGAGTACAATTGAACAAAATAATTAGATTTAATTGCACTTTTAATATTTTATTTTTATTAATTCACGAAATCGATTTTTCTATTTAAAAATATAACAGTTTTGGTCATTCATTCTGATTTTTTAATTAAAAATGATAATGTGATATGCTTTAAATAAAATATCATATGATACGATGATGTAGAATAATTAGCTTCAATGAAATCGCAATACAATCATATAAAAAATTAACTTTCAACTCTAAATTTTTTAATTTTTGTAATTTAATTAACAATATATTAATAATTAATTTATCTAGATTGTTCTATATTATGAAATCGTACGCCACTTAATTTAAAATAGGTCAAATCGTTATTTTTAGTTCAAAAATATAATAAATGGATCAAAATGATCAACTTTAAAATAAAATACCAATTATGTAAATTAATAAAAATAAAGAGAGCGCTCTCAAATATCATTTAAACAAAAAATAAATGCTAGCAAAACTGCATTTAAACAAAAAAAAAATTAAAATTACTTTAAAAATAAAAAATAACAATCATTTTAAAATATATATTTTATTTTTAAAATGACGTTATATTACGTATATATCCCCTGACAAATTGGCAATTGCTTATGCATGAAGATAGGGAAATCATGAAATGTGGGAACTATATTTAATGATCAAAGATGCCAATTCTTTAGCATCCATGCTTCCTTCAAAACAAAGGATATTCCTTAATATTTATTTATCTTATTTTCTCTACTACTAGCTAGCATTCTAATGCCCAATCACTAGATTATCAGATAAGCAATCTTAATAGCATCCTAATGCTCAATTACTAACCTTAGAGTTCGAAAATCTCATAAAAAACAATCAAGTTGAGTAATGACCATGGTGCTTTTGAGAAGCAAAGAGAATGTGAGAGGCATGAATTTATCGTTTTATGCAGATTCTGAATATTATACGAGGAATGGATAGTCTAGAAATAGATGAATGGATAGTCTGAATATTATGCCCAATTGGGCGACAAAACTAACATGTAACTGTTGGGAAGTTCAGGGAAATGTTAGAAGCATCAACGAGTTAAATGTTTAGAATCTTTAAGAGACTTTGACATTATATCTCTACTCAAAATCTTCAGACATTGAGTATTTATGAATTACTACTTTTATATATTTAATATTTAGTTCATTCATAATCTATGTAAAAATTAATCAATCACACTTAAATCCATCAGTAACTAACTCCACTCAAAAGAGAATTAAGAAAAGATTTTAGTTATTATTTTGAGAATCATAGCGTGTCTAATACAAAGATGGATAGTGACATGTCGATGTGTTTATTAGATTTTAAATTGGAGTTCAAGTGTAGCAGTTGAAATATTTGATATTAATAATAGTGATCAAATTTGATAAATAAAACCTCAATTGCGACGATAAAAACATAAAAAAGTTGGATGTCGCAATAAAGATAACAATAGTGACTTTTTAAAATATCATATAGAGCCATATATTAATGTCTTTTCAACTGAAATGCAATTATAGGATAACATTATTCAACTATTTATCAATGTGTATTAACTACTATATAAAATAAAATTAATTAGTTGGTACAATGTTTGATATGAATCAATAAATTGTGCATACGTTGTAAGAAGGGGAGACTTTCCTCAATGTTAAAGTGGATTTCTGGTTTTGTCAACTACCTTACATTAATTAGCCATATATTCTGTTACTCTCTTGTCAAGGAAGTTATTGTTAGGGAAACCACTTATTCTCATGCATATGCAACTCCCTCTCTGTGCATCTATAACCATGTTAAATGCTTCTACAACAATAGTTAGTTATTATTCAATGTTTGATGTAACCAATTAGAATAAAGAAAGTGAAGGAGGCACATGGAGAGAAGATACATACTTATCTTATATGCAGATGATATGGTGAACTATCTCTCCATTGTATAAGATATTTATAAATTACTTGAAATTTTAACAACAATCGAGGATATTTTTAGAAAATATAAATTAACAGTCATTTTAATTTTTACAGTCAAGATAATATACTTTTCAAAAATCAACTTATCAAAACTGATACCAATATAGACCATTATTTCAACAACAAAAAGAGAAGAAAAATTATTAACTTATACTTTGAAGAAGAAAGTCATTACAATTTCAAATAATTTCTAATTTCTAATTCCTAGTCCACCTTAGAATTTCTCAATGTTATCTGATTAATATTTTGAAAAAATATATTTATACATATTAGTAATAAAGTAGTACAGAAGCACATGCCACTCAAAACATCACTAACTCCAAAATAATTTGTAAAGGGGTATAATATAACATGACATGGTATCGCTCAAGCCAAAAAGTTAGAGAATACAATAAAGATAAATTATAACAACTCCATAAACAAAGCAAAGAGAAGGGAAAAGGGATGTTAAGGTGGTCCCCACACAACCCTCATCAAGTATCCCACACAGGCTGTTAAAGGAAACCAAAATAATGCAAAGTCCTTATGGGTCACATGGTCTCTCTACAAAGCAAACTGACACCACACATGCCCTTGCCCCCCATTGGCACATGCACATGCTCACTGTTCCCTAACACTCCCACCACTTAATAACACCATCATCCTTAACCTTTTTCTTCTCTCTAACTAATAACAATATTTTTTTATAGTAAAAAGACATTTTAATTCATGAAATTATAAGCTGAGGTGAATTTAATCCTTTAAATTTGTGAGTATGGTAATTTAATTATTTAAATTAAAAAAAAATCAATCAATTACTATTTTGCATATCTGATTGACTAAATTGCTATTTTGTATATTTGAAAAATTAAATTGATTGACTTTTATAATTTTAAAGACTAAAATGTTTGTTTACTTTCTTTTTCTTCTTCTTCTTCTTCTTAAATTATGCAATCATCAATTTTTTTCCATTTTAATCCTCTGAATTTGAAGAAAAGAGTCGTGATAATCTAAAATTTAACCGGAAGATAACTAAAACTTGATTAAAGATTCTTAAACTATGCAATGAATAAACTTTAGCACACTCAAACTTATCATTAAAAATTCTCACAACACCTCACAAATCAGAGAGAAAAAAAAACGAAACTTTTTAGGCCTATCTAATATTATACACAACAATTAACTTAAAAAAAAGTATACTATAGTTAGCACATTAAACTATTACATATGCTCTTAAGCATATATAATAATAACAACTTTTAATTGATGTCTGGAAATCTTGTAGGGTGAATCTCTTATGATTGCTCCTTATTCATCATTTGAAATTGGATCTATAGAGATTGCTCTATATTGAGTCTAGCTGCCAATAAAGTGCATTGCAAGTGCTTATGACAAGTGATTAAGTGGTCATTTGTTAGGCCAGCTGCCTGCATAAATGAATGAACCACTGTTGGGCCAACAAACCTAAAACCTCTTCTAATCATGTCTTTGCTTATGCTCTCTGATTTTGATGTCTTCACTGGAATCTTGTGGCTAAATTTGTATTTTGTTGAGATTGGTTTATGATTCACAAACCCCCATATATACTTGGCAAATGAACCAAACCCTTTTTTAACCTGTAATGACACAATTTTCAAACTAAATATTAGAAGATACTTTATGACCATTGAAAATATGATTTATCTTTAAACAAAACTAACAATTTTTTTGTAATATGTAGCAACATTGATATGGTTTAAAATTTAGCAGTGACCAATCAACTCATGTGGGACTAGAAGCTAAAACTTATACCCTATTGGAACTTGTCTGGAGTTTTCTTTTCATCAATAAGTGAATTATAAAAGAAAATAATGAGAAGTGGAATAAAACAAGTCTCTAATAATATTCTTTTAATAGTATAACTTTTCTGTTATTTATTTTCTTTTCTACTAGAACTAGAATATCTCTATAACTAAAAAGAAAAGATATGAAGTAGAAAAAGAATGATGAAAAGGGCACATTTTTTTTGGCCTAATTAATTAAAGGTTTCTTTACCTGTAAAATTTGGTTAGCATTATCAACAACTCCTCTAACTTTGCTTATATCAATGCCATATTCTGAACTTATAGAAATCATTTGCTTATCAGTCAAGTTGGCCACTTTTTCTGCATCAAATTCTGAAAATGCAGCCCTGTATATAATTTAAAATTATATTACTTCACTAAAACAAAATAAATAAATGTTAATGTTTGTGCATTTGGAATTATGTATATGAATGAGTTTGAGCAGAATCAAACCTGAAATCTAGGCGTTTTTTCAAGGTTGAAGTCCAATCAGACCCAACTTGAGCACCACTTAAAACTAGAAGTTCAAACAACATCCTGAATATGGACAAAGAGTTTTTGTCAGTCTTCATCATTTGTCTCAGTTAATTCATGTCAGTAAATAAACATAAGTGCTTATAACATAACATACATACAAATAAATGATTATTTATAAGCTATATCCGAAAAGAGTTTACAAAAATAAATTAAAAACTACTTATGAACATGTTGTCATAAGTTGTTTCTACAAACTCTCTAAATATTTATATCAGTAGATAAACTTAAATAATTCAATCCAAACAAATCTTATTTGTGTGGTACAAAGAGAGAAGTAAAGAAGTGGGAGCTTACTTGTCATCATGAACTGGAACTCCCCATTCTTCATCATGATAAGCAATATAGATCGGATCTATTCATCATAAGAGAGATATTGAGATAATTAACACATTTTGTTTTCATACAGCCACATAGCACTAAGTACAAAAAAATGGTATATATGAATTTGTATCAAAATATTTATTAGTAAATACTCAAATTACTCATTCAAATTATGACACCGTATCAATTTAGTCTCTCTATTTACATTTGCAGTGATTAAAATTCTTAGAATATGAGTTGAACCTAATTCAACTGTCCCCTCTTATATATATACATGTTCAAGACTTATCTCATCCAATATAAGACTGATTAACAAGAATGACATTAACTAGGCGATATCAGGGTGAATAAAGTTAGAAATACATTTGATAACAGATCCAGAAGGATGAACTTGATTAACATTTTAAAATTCCTGAGATAATTTTAAAATATACTAAAATATTAACTATAGCAATTAAATACCTGAATTGGGTGTGATAAAGCTGCATCTCTTCTCCTCTTCAGTGGTAATTGAAGGATCAATAGGAACAACTCTTTCAAATTTAGCAGACTTAGATCTTCCATAATGAGCAATCTTCATTTTCCTCTGAGCCTGCATGAGTGCCACCTGTTCCCTTCTCCCAGCTGCTATACTTCCAGGTGACTCAGTGATCAAAGAAGAACAATAACTCAATGAACCTTCAACAACAACACCAATTGACCCTTCTTTGAAACTCTTTGATTTCTTTCTCTCCAAACTTGGACTACTCTTCATTGTTATGTTTTTAGGAATCACAATCTTTTCATAGCTTAAATTAAGGGCATTATTGTCATTTCCTCTCTTTGTAGCTATTGGAGAAATTGGTGGTGTCAATATTGAACTGGTAGTCTTGTTTGGAAGTGGTGGTGGAGAAAGTGATTTTGGTGGTGGTGTTATTTTTTTGATTGAGTTTCTTCTTTCAAGATTTGGAACATGGTTATTGCAATTTGGTTGAAGTACTGGTCTTCCATTGATTCTAGAAATTGGTGGTGTTGTTGTGTTGATGGAGGATTCTATGACTACAGTTACTTTGGTCTTAGAGCTGCACATTTTGTTGTTGTTGTTGATTGGTTATTATGTTTTTTGCTTAATTGAAAAGTGTGTGATTTTTTTAGTAGTGTTGCAGTGTTAACAAAATAGAGGACTAATGGTTAATGAATAAGGAAAAATGTTGGAAAAGAAAAGAAATGTGA
>NW_027339353.1:0-6185 GCF_000331145.2 Cicer arietinum | reverse complement strand
GGACATATTGATGTTCTTTTTAGCTATAAAACATTGCCAAAATTCTTTGCACATAAACTTTTGAAAACTTGTGCTGTTAATATTATGCCATATTTATTGTGGCTTTATTAGCTTGTAAGTTTGTTCTGCATGATTAAGATGTTGATGCAATTATTGTTTATAATTCCACTGATTCAACAATTACAGCAAAGGATGGTTTATATTTCCATTATCCAATCATATGAAGGAATAAATGATCTAATTACAGTAAGATGTACTCCCTCTAGCCTTTAATATAAGCAATTTTGGATCAATAAAAATTGATGTATTTGGTCTAAATTTTAAACCAAATACATCAATTTTTGTTGACCTTAATATTTAAGGCCGGAGGAATTACAGCATGAAGGAGTGTTCATGATGGTATGACCCTGCTATTGTGAGTGAGAAAGTGGTGGTTGGTTGTAGAAAAGGATTGAACTAGGTCATGGCAATAATTAAGAATCCATGATAACAGAAAAGATATTATAATGTCGTGAAATTTGTACTTGTCCATTGAGGTTAAACATTACATTATATATCTATGCCTCCTACCAACAAATTTCTTTAAGCTTAGGCATTCTAGTATCTTTACCTTTGGTATGCTATGTTTATTTTTTATGTTAAAAGATCATTAATGTGACAGATACGTTCTCTTTTAATAAACTCTTGGCTTAATAGCACTTATGAAAACAGCTATCTTATTTGAAAATCAAAATACAGACACCTCATATATTTATCTCTATTTCACTTTTCACGGTATATATAATTCCTTTGTACTTCTAGTTTTTGTTTAAAAAAAAAAGTATGTTCTAGTTTTTGTTAAAGATAATGTATCTTTAATTTGATCTATTTATGTTTAAGACTTTAATAACTATGCACTTATGTGACAAATAGTTAAAAATTTAAGGCAAATAGTTGTTAAATTCAATGTGTAATTTCTCAAAATGTGGTTTTTTTTTTTTTTAAAGAGTTCTCTCAAATGTTTAACTCGTGGACTTGTTATATATATATATATATATATTTTTATGATAATAACAAGTTAACAACTCATGAAATATATATTATATTTTGGGAAACAATACAAGATCAAAGTCAAAGAGTGCAAATATAATAAAAACTAAAACAATCCATAAAGAAATACTTATAAGGTTTGTATGGGTACATTTTCTTATTTCTACTTTCTTTACAATTTTTTGCTTTCTATTGGGTTTAGTTGTTGGATCTGACTCTGTAAATAAACTATTGGACTATATCATTTTAAAATATTATGGTCACTTCTAGTTTGGTTGTTATGCTCTTTTTGATAATGTTATGCACTTCTATTTAATAATATTCATGTCATGAGGGTTAATCTAGGATGTGACTATCCTATTAAAATGTGAGCAGAGCAAATGCTTGTCTCCTTTTTAACAAACTCAATTGATCTAGAATTTTAATTTGTGAGAAAATAAGAGTCATTCCATCTAGTAAAGTAACACAAAATTTAGTAACATGAGTTTAATTAGAAGGAACTAACCACAACAACTTTTGAGGCAATTTTAAATATCACCTTATCAAGTCAAAGCTCCCCCACCACCAAATAGCAATAACTTGATGGAGACAAAAAGCCTCACTCAACTTATGCTTATGCTATTGTAGGCGGTATAACTGGTGCTTAAATTTTTTTAACAATGCTTTACTTTTAAATGATTTAAGTCTGCTTGTATAAATAGTTAGCAAATGTTTAATTTTTTTTAATAATATTTTACTTTTAAATTATTTAAGTATGCTTGTATAAATAGGTAGAAAATTGCCTCAAAAACAACTACACAATGGAGAGGAAACTAAGTCTAAATATATTATATAACCAAAAACTCTTTCATATGATATTGAAAGTTTTTGTGCCATTAAAAACACATCTACGTCAGCAACAATACAATTATGAGAATATTGTTTTAGCCTTTAGATATATATTATTTGATTTTTGTGTCTTATTATAAATAAAGAAGGACTATTACCTGAGTGAGTTGAACGCATTTTCTATAATAAAAGAGTACATATATTAAATAATAAATACATGTATTGGATGATCTTAAATATAAATAAAATAAATACATGAATATAGTGACATTAGTGTGATCTTCTTTGTTCACCGCAAAAAATCCAACGTTTTTTTTCTTCTATCACTATTTTTTTCTCATGCACATGACATTATACTTCAATGAGCACATTTATTTCTATATGAATTTGAAAAATAGAATTAATGGCTTTTGTTGTTAGCTAATCAAAGAAAAATTGATAAAGTAATCATACATAAATTTGAAGAAAACATAAAGAGTTCAATAAATTTTACTAGTATATCACAAAGACTTACTTTCTTGGAAGTCGCATCAAATTCTGTTTCAAATTTTGAAATATTTGAAACATCTTATCTTTTACTATGGAATATGCTTCATAATTTATTGAAGTTTCAGTCGAGCCTAACACCTATAAAAATTATGAAGAAATATTTTCAATAATAATGGATTGATTATCAATAGCAGAAACACATAACACATAATGCGTAGTTGAACATTCGAAAAGAGTAATGAGGATAATTGAAATATTCTTCAATTTAAAAAATTTAAGTACAACTTGTAAGCATCTTTTGAGATATCAATAAAACCCTATCAAAAAATCATAGAATCAAAATTATCATAAATCTTATGTAATAGTTATAGAAAACAATATTATTAAAAAGAAAAGCATACCTTCATATGGGATAAGTCTATAACACTGAGAAAATCGATATCATATTATCGTTTAACAGTTCAGATGTATGTTTTTTAGAGTTTTATTATAAATTGTGTCCCATATATCCAAATCAACTTCATCTGTAACATGTGTTAAAAAATTACTATAAGGTTATGTTTCACATATATATCTACAGTAAGGAAGGAGTTATATACTTTTGAGATGCACAACCACAATAATATTACAACAACAAGTTCTATATCAACACCAATTCTTTAGACTAACGACCATGTTTTACAATTGAATAAGAAGAATGACGATAACTAACTTCATATAAGTGACTGATCAAAAATTATTATATTGAAAGTGTATGTGGCTTTAGAAACACACCTACGTTAGCAACAACATCACAATATTGTTTTAGTCTTTGGCTATATGGCTGATTTTTGTGTGTCTTACTATAAAGAAAGAAGGATTGTTAACCGAGTTAGTTAAACATATCTTACGTATTATAAGCGTACATTAAATATATGTATGAGATGATGTTAAATATAAATCAAATAAATACATTAATACATTGATTTAAGATATAAATAAATTTAATTACTTTCCTTCTATTCTATTTAATGATGTTATTTCTAATATACTCTTAAATTAATATGAATTGTATTTTTCAACTACTCTTAGATTCTCATTTTTTTTTTACAAAAATAAATAGAATTTTTTTTTACTATAAAGCTAAAATCCAATATGTGCATAATGGATGTTACATATAATCCACAGAATACAAAAGAAACCAAGAGGACAACCAACCTATACCACCACCACAACAGCAATCCAATGGAATACAAAAGAAACCAAGAGGACAACTAACCTATACCACAAACAAGCTACATAACGTTATGCTTGATGTGGAAATAGTAAATAACAAATTGATTTCAAATTCTCTGCACCTTTAACATTTCATAGCAGTAAAAATTACATATTTGATTATGATTGGTCCAACACGTTATGAGGCCTAAAGTAAAATTATTATATGGGGATTTTTCAAAATTTAATAAATAAATTATTAATATTTTATTTAATAACTATAGAAATTTTTTTTAGCAGAATTAATGACATTTTCAAATCAATTTTCTCTATATTTTTTTAAAAATGAAATAATACATTTCGACGGACGTTCTACGGAACATCAAGAACTCATGTAAAAAATTTCATATTTTAATTGAAGAAAATATCGTGTATACATTGTACCACTCCAATAACTCATGTTAACAATATGTGCACTACTTCTTGTCTCATGATTTCTCAATTTATAACTAATATTTCTCATATGAATAATGTGCTCACTTTTTATCTCATGATTTTTTAATTTAAAATTAATATTTCTCTCATCCCTACTACTTTCATTTGTCAATTTAGTTGTAGTATTAAATAATTTACAATAAAAACAAAATATTTTATTTAATTTATATATAATTTTATCGGTTTTAGTATTAAAAATATTGAAATGTGAAGTGTTTTTTTAAGTTAAAAAATATTCTTTTTTATCAAACAAAAATGTATGGAAACCGTTTGTACATTCTAACATTCGAATATGCTTCAACTATTTAATTATTCACTCTACCAATCCAACAACACATAACAAATACTCCAAAATTGATCACTACATTATAATTAATATCAGGAGTACAAAATAATAATTGCCCGATTCCACAATATTAAACAAATAATCATTGTTTATTTTGTAAATATAAATTTTTATGACGGAAGCCATAGAAAAAATTTTATATTATTTGATTAGAAGACCTTTATTCTCCTATTTAAACAACCTATCTAGAATTTTGATAGATAAAGAATTGTCACTGATAATAACACTTATAACCTTTTAAAAAATATCAGAACTTCACGTGGAATACACGGCTACTGACCCAGAAACTATATCTTTAAATATGAGTTCAAATACGTAAATATAATATATTTGCAAACGCGGATGCTTATATTATACTAAGTTGTCAACCCGGGTTAACATATATCATAATCAAATTTGTTGTTCTATGACAAATAATCTTCAAGAAGATTTGCGACGGTACAACATAATGAGTAAAGCATATATGTTGTCGAGTAAAATTTTGTATTCTTTGTTATTTTGTAGAAATCGTGGGCCATAGTACACGTTGAAAAAATTAGATTTTTCTCACGAAAACTCGTTTCATTGAAACATGTAGTATCACTTTCGTGCTTCCTCCACATTTTTATTGTTGAATTTTTAGATCTTAATATATCTCCACAATACTCGTTGCTATACACTTTGGATAGCAAAATGCTTCCTCTTATAAAAAATTTCATAACATGTAGAAGTGTAATATCTAATGTTAGTATACACTTTAGTGTAACAATATCCAACGCCAGACAGAATTTCCACCGGAGACAGAATTTCCTGTTGAAGCTGCTTACATTTCTTGATACCGTTAGGAATAGATTTTGGAGGCGTGGAACGGTGCATACAGATGGTGGAAATGGACTAGAGAGTTGTTATGGTGGAAAAAAATGCTGAAGTGCAGTGGCATTGAAGAGCTACATTGAAGAGCTACATTTTGGAAAACACCGTAGAATTCATTGTCACGAAGACTAAGATGAAGAAGGTAGCAAAGCGTGCCAAGCTCCGATGGAATATAGCCGCAGAAAGATGGCTCATAGTTGAAAAATTGACTAACAGTTAACTTATAACTAAAAAGCTAATTAATTGATATTAAAATATTTGATAAATTTAACTTTTAACAATATAAAATGACATACAAAGACATGATTATTTAATTTAAAATAATAAAAAATTTGACATTTGTATCCGACCTGTTTCCTATTGTTGATCTATATATTTTTTTTTTCTCCTCCCATGGTAATTGCCCAATTCACCTCATGCTTACTTCTTTCTTTATTTTAATATATTTATCTCATTTATGATTTTTATAGTAGAAAATCCAAAAAATATAACAAAATCTCTAAAAAATCATGCAATTCATTATTTTTGGTACATCCGTTATTTTTTTATTACAATAAAAACATAAATTTAAAAAGTTCGCTAAAAGTTTAACAAACTTTATGTGTATAAATAGTAATCATAAAAAGCAATTCATTTTACAGTTTACAATTTGACATTAAAAGTAAATTTAGTTTTATAAATTTCTTGTCGAATGAATAAGATGAAAGATTTTGAGTTATTTTGGTAAAGAATTAAATAGATTGAGTTCACCTCTATTTACACATGTCTTTGGCAAATTTGTAGAAGTAACAGTACCGATCTGAACAACAAAACAAAAGTAATAACACGAAGAAGAATATATTGAAGATAATGAGTAAATAGTAAGTTAGCGGCACGGTTATATTTTATATATAAAAAATAATAAAAATAAATTAATAAAGTTTTAAATAAAAGAAAGTATAAAAAGATAAAT
>NW_027339352.1:0-6183 GCF_000331145.2 Cicer arietinum | reverse complement strand
AGAGAAAGAAAAAAAAAAGGAGAAGATGGAAGTTGAATCCGGTGTTACAACTCCAACTGCTCTCCTTGATGATGATGGGAGACCCAAAAGAACTGGTATCATTTCTCTTCCCTTTTTTTTTTTCTCTAAATCTTCATTTTTATTTTATTGCATGCCTATTTTGTTTGACCAACTTGTGAATCATGCACATTTTCTTTCTCTCTTATATTTTTTTTTGGACAGATTCTCCAATTTATCTTTCTATATTTGTTTGAATAAATAAATCATATACATTTAGATCACTTAGTGCATAACATTTAGATCACTTAGTGCACAACATTTAGAATTCGAGTAGACTCTTAAATCTAAAGATAATTTGTTTGTTCTTTCTCTAAATTTAATTAACGGTTTTTACAATTGTTGCATCATATAGATGATATACTGATTCAAATTTGTATATTTTGCACTAAACTTTGACTACTAATTTTTTTAAATATTGTGAAACTTCTCAACAACCAAAAGTCATTATGAAACGACAAATCTATTTTAACGGTTTTAACCTTTGTTAAGCTTTGTGTGTATAACTATAATGACAATCTAAATCCAAAAATTGAAAATTAAGAAACTTTAACTCATAATATGGCACTTTTAATTCATTAAGAAACTTTTTTTTGGGTGAGACTTCAATAGGAAACTTTAATTTATCATATCCTATTTTTAAATAGACAAATTGAATAGACTAGTTTATTTTTCTTTAAATGTACCGATAAATAAACTCATATATAATTAAAATTCTGAATTTAAATTCAGAATTGATATTCAATCTAATAATATTGATATTTTATTAATTAAATTAAACATATTCAATCTAATAATGTTAATATTTTATTGATTAAACTAAACAAGACAAATTAATTAACTTTTTAATATACATTAAATTATCAAATGGTGCTTGTAATAATGACGATGCCGTAATTATCACAAGAATTTTGTACACAAATTCTATATAAATAAGGGATGAAAATAATTAAATATAATTTGTGGAAGGGATGAGACATTGGAAAACGCATTTGACTTTCTCTCCAGAAGATCATCCTGGTAATCTTACTGTATTTATTGTTTTTCTTTTCTCAATGTACACTCAGTTAATTATAAGGATATATAATAAAAATACTCAATTAATAAAAAGTCATACGTTATAAATGTTTTTTTGGTAGGTAGTCTTTAGACGGTGGTCAAATATTTTCTTATAATAAATAGAATTATTATTATCACTTTTTAAATATTTTTATAAATATATTTTTCATAGAAAAGTATAATACATTAAATACATTCACTAATATTTAAAAAATAAATATTAAATGAAGTAAAAAAAAACATTTAAATAATAAAGACGTCTTAAAAGTCATAACTTGTTTTTATAATAGGAGTCAAAAAATCTCCAAATTTTTTCTTATAATTGAGATAAGAGGTAGTACTATATTATAATATTCTCTCTGGTTACAAATATAATTTGTTAATTGTGAAACAGATTCAATTCATAGAAATCGTCATCGATTCTTATAAATTGTTTTGATAGCAATCATAACTCTCGTAAGTTCAGCATGTAGTTAAATTATAATCTCTAAATTCACATCAAAATAACTCAAGGAAGAAGCTGAGTTGTCCCTAAATATACCTCCAAAAGTAAGATCTGGACATTCAGATACAACCCCATCAGTAATACATTTAATCCAATACTCTTTTGGGGGGGATGTCAAATTACCTCCTTGATAGTAGACATTTTAGGAGGATGAGCTCCAACTTGAAAGAACTTGAGAATTTGAAATTTCTAAATAGATTTGGAGATTGTATTAGAAGTGTGTGATTGTCAAATAAATATACATTGACAATAATTTTGTTAATAACAGCAGAAAAAACGAGAACCATGCCTTCAAATCGAGCTTGATTTTTGTAGTATTAAATAATATCAATAGTAAAAAATATGTTTGGCCAAAATAACATATCTACATTGATGGGACCAACCTTTGTAACATATGACAAAAAGGTTTTGAATTGAACTAATATCAATTTGAGAGTGAAAAATAGAGTTTAACCAAAACTAGAGCATAAAAGGTAAAAAAGAGCAGGATAAAAAGAGATTATTGTTAGTCTCTATTTCACATTAATAGAGTTCACATCTTGAAACAATTTGACAACCTCGAGAGATTAAATTATCATCAATAGGCATCTTGTTATGCAACAATCTCCAAAATATGAGAGACTTAGAAAGAGGAATCATATTGTGCCTAATAGTGTTGGCCCAAGGGATTTGTTGCCCTAATGGCTTCAAGAATAGATAAGTTTCCTAAAAGTTTAAAACTCTACAGTTGTTTAATCTTCAAACTAGATGATCCTCACATTCAAAATTAGGTTTAGTAGTCTTGACAAGCAAGGCAACCAACTTATGGTAAGTATATAAGAAAACATAAGATATTTTCCAATGACCATTCTGGTTGAAACGATTAATTATGAAATGAAGATGAAATTGTTTATCCTCAAAAATACTAAGAATAATAACCAAAGAAACATCTAACCAAGTATCGATCCAAACAACTAAAAATAAAAACACAATGGTCTTTGAAACCTTTTCTTCATATTACGTATGGGTCACAAAGGATAGCCATGAATTGTTTCACATATATACTATCAAATAAACCAATGAAACTAACGAGCTAGACATATGAATACTCCATCTTTATTTCGAAATAAACCTCAAAAACTCAGTGTTCGTTGTTTACTCAAACATTTTCTTGAAGGATGACCTTGCACACATATAATATCAAATAGATCAATGAATGAAATTATGGAGGTAAAGAAACATAATTGACCATAGAATGAGAATTGCAGGTACAGTATGGAGTGCAAGTGCACATATCATAAATGCAGTTCTTGGAACTGGTGTGCTGTCTTTACCGTGGGCCATGTCTCAAATGGGATGGGCCCTTGGCTTATCATGCATTTTTATTTTTGCTGGTGTTACACTCTACACTTCAAATCTTCTAGCTGATTGTTATAGATCACCTCGTACTGGCAAGAGAAACACCACTTATATGGATGCTGTCAAAGTTCACTTAGGTAAATGCCTAAACACTAACATTACTACTTTAACTATTTGCTAGCTTGTGACATGCTCCAATTCAAAGTTTCTTAGTGTTGTGTATCATTTTACAGCAGTGAGAATTACTTCCGATAGAATTGATTTTATTTAAAAGTGAATTTAAAATAAAATAAATTTTATTAATTTACGTTGTTCGAATGATTTAGATTAAAATTGTTTTTCCACTGTATAATTACCAAAATGAATTTTATATAATGGACATTTTTTTCTATAAGAAGAATAACAAATAAAACACAGGATAATAAAGAAAAGACACAATGTTGACTCACATGGAATTTATAAAATTGATTTATGATCATCGTAAAAGCTAGGATTTGTTGCTACACCAAAATTGATTAACATATGCTTGATTTATTTTCTTATGTTGCTTAATTTTTAGGTGGAAAACAACATGTATTTTGTGGAATTGTCCAGTACGGCAACCTTGCTGGCTTTACAATTGGCTTCATAATAACTACATCTACAAGTATAGTGTAAGTTCTTTATTTTTTTTATTAATTAGTTTTTAATTATTCATGTTACACATAGCAAAACAATGACTTGGTCTAGTGGAAATGTGGAACAGTCAATGTAATTTAGTAAATAATAACTCTTTTGAGAATATGAATTTAATTAATCTATTTTCCTAGTTTGAAAATAATTCACACACATACTCTCTTTTCTTTTTTTGCCAAAAATTGTTCACACATACTCAAGCATACATCACATATGTATGTACTAGTATATATTTTAGATAACCTAAAATCTAAAAGTAAAGTATAGTAATTGATAATATTAATTTCAAATTTCAGGACAATACTTAAAAACATTTGCTTCCGCAAGAATGGATTTGAAGCTCCATGTCATTTCTCTAATAATCCATACATGATTGGTATTGGAGTGGTTCAAATAATACTATCTCAAATTCCCAATTTTCACAAATTATCTGTGCTCTCAATCGTAGCAGCTACCATGGCTATCGGATATGCATCCATTGGTGTTGGACTTTCCTTTGCATCAGTTATCCAAGGTTACTCACTCTTTTCATTTCTCATTACTATTTTATATTGTCTATCTTAACATCACAATGGATAATGAGTGGTTTATTCGTGAATTTCACAGGGAATGTAAAGAGCACATCTTTTAAGGGAAGTAACGAGGGGCGTAGTTCATCAGATATAGTATGGAATATACTTGTTGCAGTTGGAAACGTTGCACTTGCTAGTGCCTACACTCAAATTGCAGTAGATATACAGGATAGTTTGAAGTCATATCCTCCAGAAAATAAAGTGATGAAGAAGGCAAACATGATAGGTATATTCATTATGACTATTTTATTCACCTTGAATGCTTGCTTTGGATATGCTGCATTTGGTTCAAACACTCCTGGTAACATCCTCATGAGCACTGGATTTCACAAACCTTTCTGGCTTTTGGAATTAGCCAATCTCTTCATAATCATTCACCTATTGGGAACATTTCAGGTTCATGTTTATTTTTATTTTTTTTATCTTCATTTTATATTATAATAATTGATCACTAATCCTGAATGAATTATGGATAGGTAATGATCCAACCTTTATATCATATAGTTGAAATACTGGCCGTCCAAAAATGGCCAGACTCAAGTTTTGTAATAAGGGAGATTCCTATCAACATTGGTAATAATAAATTCAGCATCAATTACTTTAGGTTAGTTTGGAGGACTATATTTGTGATGGTGGTCACTCTTTTAGCCATGGCAATGCCTTTTTTCAATGACATGATTGCCCTTCTTGGTGCTATTGGGTTTTGGCCTACAGTGGTTTATTTTCCAATAGAAATGTACATTGTCAAACAAAATATTAGAAAAGGAACAATTTCATGGATTGGGCTTCAAACATTGAGCTTTTTTTGTTTGCTTGTGTCGTTAGCTGCAGGATGTGGTGCTATTCATGGGTTGGGTCAAGCTATTGCTAAATACAAACCCTTTATGTATAAAGCTTAGTGTGCTTTATTGGGTTAATTAATGTATTATGGATTATGGACCCTCTATCATATAACAAGGGTTCATTCATGTATAAGGATTAATCTGCTTTATTGAATAAGAGAATCTTTTAATTATTAGAGCTATTTATTAATTTTTTTACAAACATACCCAAAAAAGGAATTTCAAGTTTTGGCTTGGTTTTTTTTTTTCTTTCCAAATATACTATTTATAAGATTATAAAAAATAAGTTTAAAGAAGAGAAAGATTGAAAGAAAAAATGAGATTAAAAAATAAGAAGAATATTTATAATATATATTATAATTTTATTCTTTTTTTACCGATCAACCTTAATATGTTTACAAAAATCAAACAAACTTTGTATGTTCAATTAGTTTTATTGATGATTTTGAACCAGATAGATTTACTTTTTAGAATAATTTTACTTGTGTAATTGAATCTTCGTTTAAATAATAATTGACTTTAAAGTATAGAATAAAAAAGAATAATTACTATTGAATAAAACTTGGTATATTCTTATAAGATAAATATGGAAAAATTAAAGAGGACTAATAGTGCCCGCCCTAGGAGACTCTTGAAGTACATGAAAACACAATTATTTTATTGAAAAGTACACTACTTGCCCCAAATAATATATATATTTGGTCTAAAAATGGAACTCGATACATTTATTTATTTTTTATTCTAGTTAGAGTATTCTTTTCAAAAGAAAAATAATTGATCTAATTTAATTTTCTCAAAGTAATATTTTCTCGGCTTTTATAAATAAAAAAATATGGTTTAAATATTTAAAATAAAATAACATTGATATTAGATACTTTCACAACTACTAATATGGACATCAGTTACATTTCTAATAAAAATAAAAGAGTATAAAAGACATTTAAATAATAAATATATTTTGAAATTTATAATTTTTCTTATATTAATGACAGACAATTTCTCCAAAAAAAATCCTATATAAAGAATGAATTAGATAGTAAAAAAGTTGATGCATTAATCAAATAAAATAAATGAATAATAACATTAAATATAGTATAATGAATTCTATATTATTTTTATTTTATATCACAAAATA
>NW_027339351.1:0-6165 GCF_000331145.2 Cicer arietinum | reverse complement strand
TATATATATATATATATATATATATATATATATGCTAATTTTTAGCAATTTAGTTATTACTCTAATTAAAGATACATTATTTGACTATATTTTCAATTATTTATCTATCTTCTTATGCATTTTGTAGTTGATAATATATAATATACAATAATCTCATGCTACTTTAATAGCTTAGCTATCCTATAAAGAATGCAATTTTCCTTTATTTTACCCTAGTTCTATATCTTGACGTTTTTAAAATATAGAGTTGGTCATGATGCCTTTAATTGTGTAATGATATGTGTATTTGTTTGATTTTGTGGTTTTCAAATATGGTGCAGACTTTACATATGTGTGATGACAAAAAGAAAAGAGATGAGAAATTATAAAACACTAGCCTGACATAATTTGAAGAGTGAGTTGTTAATGGTGTATGTTGATTTTTTATGATATAGACGGGAATAATATTATTTAGGTTCTATCGTAAAATTTAATACATATATAATGTCTATTTTTAAGTGGTATATTTTGAGTTTATTTACTCTAGTTTCTATACATATATATGAGTTTGTATGATCTACGTTCTAAATAAATATTGTATAAAATTGTGATTTTTTATGAAATTTTGGTTGATATTAAATTTTAGTTAGGAATATATATAGGGAGGAAATACAACAATTTTTTTTTATAAAAAAATTTACTTTTTAAGTTGGTTGAAGTTTTTATCGACTTAACAACAAATATTTTTTAAGTCATTTTTTTAAGTCTGACGCGAAATCGACTTCACAAGTCATTTTTAATTGATTTAAAAAGCCATTTTTGCTCTAGTGTATTAACATCTTAAAAGTATATTTTGTATAAAAATTTACTGAACATTAAAATGTTAAATTGATGTTATTTTTTTAGATCAAAATTGATATTGTTTTATACTTAATAAACATCCTTTTTGTTTCTTTCAATGATTTTCTTATTAAAAAGGGAAAGATGGGTAATCATGTCTAATAGATAAGAGATTAGCTTATTGTCACTAAACACTTGGATTAAATTTTTGATAATGCAGGACTAGTGATGCCTTCTTTAATTTTTAGTGATATTTTATTAATGGTGTCTACTGAAATTATTGAATCTTCTTTTTGAAAATAAAAAAGGTTTCATCATTCGCTCTTTAAATCTTTTGGGAACATGGGCTAGTTATTAGTTTTAAAGATAAAATGTTTTAATTACATGGTTTACTTTTAGGAAAAGTGAAACTAATCGCAGTAATTTGTTAAGTGATATATCTTGAGTATTACACTAACTTTATCAAATTTATTATTAGTTTGAGGGGAATAAAACAAAAATTACGAAGCAAAAGTAGGCATGAATCATGACATTAGTTCTAGCTCCCGAAATTATAAGTCATTGTATGAATAAGAAGTCACACATTCAATCAAAATGTGAATGTGAGGGTTGAGTAACATATTATATATAATGTTTTAAGGTTTTTGACCAAAACATATTATTTAAATAATTTATGTGACTATTTTTAATTCAATGTGACAATACACTAATGTTTTAGACTCCCCTTTCAATTCAACATGGCATTAGAGCTGAGGCCAACTTATTGTTTCAAAATTCTTCGTGAAAACATAAGAGTCAAATGGCGTGTCTCTTTAATATATATGAGTCAATCACAATGCAATTAATATTAATAAAAAACTGCCATTACACATGAGCATATCCAAATAAATTAATGAACTCAATTGAGAAAGAATATATATTGTTGAAATATTGAGCGTGTAAAAAAGTCCTATATATGATAGAAATGTGAGTGTCGAATAACAAATAAGTTATTCATATACTCAATTTTTTAAGGGTTTCGGTAAATATATCGACATTAAATGAAAATATGAGTAACAAACAATATATAAATAGAGAGACTGATATTAACTGTCTTAAAATTTTCAAATGACATGTTATGTTTGTTCAAACAAGTTTTGTCATTGTTTAAGTCAATGTGATTGTTTAGCATTGTGAATCTCTAATTGTTTAGGATTGTGCTTGTTTTTTTAAAAGTTTTATTCTTAAAAATAATTAACCTATGATCAAAAGTTATGTTGGAAACAAAATTAAATAAAATTCAGATAAATTTTTCTTAAGTTTTTTTTAGTTGACATTTTTTTTGGGTATTATTTTTGTGTTATCTCTTCATAATTTAACATATATATTCTATATTCAATAATATAAATGAAATTTTTAATTTGAATTTAAAGTATTGTAAAATGTTAATTCGTGTGACATATCGATCATAGTTAATTAGCAACATGAAAGCGTATATACAAAGTTTTGTTCAAAATTTATTATCATTTCAAAATAATAAATCAATATTGAGTTGTGTACTTTATTTTATTTTATTTTAAGATAGAAGAGGCCGAAACCCAATAAGAAAAATTCTATAAAGTTAAATATATTTTTAGTCCATTTAAATATATAAAAAAAAATACATCTTTATTCTAAGTTTAGCTCAATTCTCACTTAGGTCATTTAAGTTTTATTCTTAATTTGGTCCTTTAAGTTACAATCAGTTTGCACCATTAGCATTAAAATTATATTAAGTTATATATGTGGTCCTTTAAGTTTGATAAATTTATCAAATTACTGTCATGAAATGTTATTGAAACATCATAATGAGTTGATTGTTGAAGCTACTTTGCAAGTGAAGCAAGTTAATGACATTAATTATGTTAGAACTCCTTTGTTAGCAAAATTTAAGGCTAAACATATGTTTAAATGGTTGTAGAGAAAATCAAGAAGTAAAAACCTTTTATAAAGTTTGATGAATGTTTTCTAAAGCATTAATATGAGTGACATTATAATTTATAATGATAAGGCACTTTCAAATGCACTAATCATTTTTGAAAGTGAGACAAAAGACTACAAACATAATATCATTTAAAGGACTATATTGGAATAAAAGTTAAAGGATCTAAGTGGGAACTTGGCTAAACTTCAAGGATCATAAGTGTATTTTTCCCAAAAAAGAATTAAAAAAAAACAAAAAATCAAAGAAAAAATTTCTAATTGTGATTTATATCATTCTTTTTAATTGCTGACGATCTATTTACTTTTAAATTTATCTGAAATAAGCCTTTGTACGGGAGAAGTTAGAGACATTTGTACTGGAGAACTTCAAAAAAGTTTTTCGGAGTGTATGTTGTGTACCGGAAAACTTGTATTCAAGTTATCTGGAAGTTTAGAAGAAAAAAAACTCACTATTGAGTTTCGGAAAGCTTGAAATGAAAAATAATAATTTTTTTAAAGTTTTATTATTTAAACGAGGACAAAAACGTTATTTCATTCCTAATTTAAGAGTCTAGGTATAATTAGGAGGATATGGAATAAAATTTTCGAATTTTATAAATAATTCTTTTTTTAGAATAAACCGTAAACCTGAAACTAACAAACTCTTACCCAATTTACTCTTGGATCTATTAAAACTAATTAACAGTCCATAAATTATTTTTTCAACCATCAATTTAGTTCTTCCATTAATTGACTATGAGTAATTCTTAAACAATAAAAAAAAAATCCTTAAATTATCATTAAAAGCAACAATTTAATCACTCAAGATTTATTTTATTTTATTTGTTATACCTCCGTATTTGTCTCTAATTTTTAACTTATTTTAAAGACAAAATAACATTTATATTTTTTACACTTATTTCAACTTGTCGTCATATTAGGTATACAATAGTTACTTAATAATTTAAGGTTTAAATTATATTTAAGTTTTTAATTTTTAATTTATTAATACACATAATTTTTTATTTACAATATTAAAAATACATTTTACTTCTTATCTCAAATAAAGTAACAATAACAAGAAAAATATGTAAAATAAAAAAGAACCAATAAACAAGCAAACTAAAAAGAAAACCAAAAAAAGACATCATAAAATTATATTTTAAACTTAAATAAATTTTTATTTTTATTTTTATTGTCTCACCTAAGAAGTCATCTTTTCTTCAGTATATGTATGTTTATTAATTAGTAACTAATGTTTGAAATTATGGAAAGGAAGCTCACATTTATTGAATTTCTTTTGTTTACTGGTTTATTTTCTTTTTTAGTTTTTAACAGTTTTATGCTTACTTATTGTTACATTGTTTGAAATCGAGTATAAAATTCATTTTCAATAAGTAAAAGTCATTTAGTAATATTAACGTATCTAGGATTGATGTATCTAAGATGTATTAGGAAAAGATAATAGATGAGATGAGGATTTTAACAAAATACACTTAAGTTTAAAGAACTTCATATAATAAAATTATTGTTTCTAATGATGATTTAACAAAAAACTTAAACGATTTTCGTAATATAAGAACTATAAAAATCAACGATTTATTCTTTTAGAATAAACTATCAATTTAACAAACATGAATTTATAGATTATCTGAAATATTTATTTGTAATACATGGTAGAATATGATTCGAATTGATTAAATTTGTATTCAATATAAATTCATTAGAGGTCAAACAAAACAAAATAAAAATTCATTAAAGGTGTTGTTTGGGGATTGGACTTTTAGGCCAGGCTAAGCCCAATATCGTATTTTAGCCTTTCATAATAATCTAAATCCTAATCCTTAAAGAGTTTTATACCAGGCACCTCATATGTATCTCTCACTCCTATTCCTATGGAAAAGACCATTTTGACTCTATTGTTATCTATAAAAACCTCCAAAAAATTCTACTTTCCTTTTTTTCACCCATTTCCTTCAAGACAACCTTCGAAAATTTAAAACTTTCGAATTAGTATTTCTCCAAATTTTCGAAAGTTTCTATATGAACATGAAAGTTTTGAAGTGCATTTTTCCCAAAACGTATGAAACTTTCGAAAGTTTCCATCAACATGAAACTTTTGAAATGTAGAAACCTTCGAAACTTTCTAACTATATGAAAGTTTTGAAATGTAAAAATTCATAAACATGAAGTATTCAGTTTCGAAACTTTAGAATTCATGAAAAATTTCGAAGTTGTTTCGGAAATTTGGCCTTCAATGAAACTTCTGAAACTTGTTTCGAAAGTTTGGGAACAATATGAAAATTCCGAAATACATTTTTTTCTAAGTTTTTTTCTTCTATTTTTTTAATATTGATATGTTACAATACCTAGAATGAGAGGTACATTTGGCCAAATTATTCGCAATTTTATAGGTGATAGAGGTATTGGTGCAGAGAGAATTCCACCAACAACATCAAACAGGTGACAGAACGAAGCAAATCGTCCAATTAGGCAGCGTCGCCGAAGACAACAAGTCCAGAATGATGTCATTGAGCCTACTAAGCATGCACAGATGGAGGAGGATGTCCCTGAGCCTCCACAAATGGAACAGCCTGAGGAACAGTATGCTGCACATGTTGATGATGCTGATTGTAACACTCTGATTTTTAACAGTGATAGTCTATTTTTTTTTTTTTTTTAATAAAACAACTAAAAACTTTAGGCTAAAATATTCATAATCGTATTTAATTTAAATCAGAGTAAAATATTTAATTGTAAAATTATTTTTCAAAAATGACTATTAGAATTTTTGTTGCATTACATAAAATGGTTTCGACATAAATAACTTACTTACAACAGAACAATTCATATTGACCCCAAAATATCACAATTATTTTAGATACATAAATTCCATTACAACCATAACTTTGCAATAAGGAATGGAGAATAAATAAAACCCTAAGTTGATCTTGAACTCTAACTGTGGATGACTTGATATTGAGGGTCCACGAGTGGCATCATGTCTCACTGCTTCTGATTGCCAATCCAAAATCATCACTCTGTCACGTCGTTGCGATTCTCGCAGGACTCAAATCTCTAAGAATCTGGGGCGTAAGCCCTATACACAATAATAGTAGACGGTCACGATCTAAAAACAACATACATACGAAAATACAAAGTACGAAAGCATAACATGACATGACATCAATTGGTAAACAAGCATGCATATAATTATTATCATATAACAAACTTGACTCGTGTGGCAAAACACTATAATGCGATGCTTATATGCTAATGCACAGGATTCTAGAATTTCTTCACCCTTCTCGAGAGGCGTAAATCATAAACGTACTGCCTCTCACAGACCAGTACTAATTACCGAGGTGCCATCTATCACATATTAGCACGATTTACTATAGTGTA
>NW_027339350.1:0-6087 GCF_000331145.2 Cicer arietinum | reverse complement strand
AAAAACTTTATTTCTCAAAAAAGAAAATCGATTCTTTTTTTAAAAAAGTGGGCCTATGGGCCTATGGGCCTCCTAAGCCCACAAATTTTTAAGGGGATTTTAGTTTAGGGGGCCTTTTAAATTATTAATTTTTTTGACTCCTTCAAAATGTGGGATGGGGTCAATAATTAGGAGGCTTGTCAAATTGACCTCTAGACAAGATGATGCCCCCACCTACTATCCAAAGCGACGATGAAAATATGCTAGTGTGGAGAAAGAATATGGATCATAAATTCGCAGTTAACAACGTATTTTCAAGTTTACTTAGTTTTTCAGTTTGAACCCTCTTTATATACAAACAAAAGTAAATAATAAATATAACATAAGGTTAAATATGACTTCGAAAATGCTAAATGCCGATGTAAGCCAAGAAAACATGTTTGTTTTTACAACTTAAAATTTTAACTTTGGTGATTTTTTTTTTATAATGTCTCTCGCATTGTTCATGTATTTTTAGTCTTTATAAAATTATAAGTAAAAAAGTTTAATTTCTAAAATAAGTTTATTCAGTTTTAGTTTCTATGTTTTTTTTTTTGTCTTAGAATAGATGGATAGCAAGACGTTAAATTTAATGATATCGTAATTTGTCAGTTGAACTGTGACTCAAGAACGTCTAAATTTTAATTTTATAGAAACTTTTTCGATAGACTAACAATATTAACTTTTTATATAAAATTTTCAAAATAGAGATTAGATATAAATAAATAAAAATTGAAATTAAAAAGTTTGAGAATTCTTTTTATAGAGATTAATTTTTTTTTTTGAAATTTTATAAAAATTAAAAACTTATTTAACTTTGTAAAATAGGATCTTTAGTATGTTTTTGCCATTATACCTTTAAAATTCATATTTTAACTGATAAAATAAAATAATATTACTTTTTCAATGTCAAGTTTTAACAACACATTTATCTAACACATATAACTCATAACACACATTTTCTCATCGGTTAATATTTAAATAGATTGACTAATTATATAAATCTCAAAAAAATTTGTGCGTTTTAAAAAAGAATAGAATATATTGAAAATACTTAAATTTTTTTATTACAACAAAAATCTTAATAAATAAGAGCTTTCATGGGCCAGAAAAAAAGCCACCAAATGAAACTGCAAATGGGCCATCAATAAGCCCATAAAAGGTATATAAAAATTGTAAATATTAGGGTTTACGTACTAGGATTTACATCTCAGAGCTTTTCGTGGTTGCCTCTGCCTCTGAATTGCAACCATGGTAAACCCTAATCGATTCCTTTGTAGACACACATCGAATCTATGAATATGAATTTATTTTTACTTAGTTTTTGTTAAAATTTTTCAGATCATTTCAGAGAAAAACCGTAGAGAGATCTGCAAGTACCTCTTCCAAGGTGTGTTATTCTTGTTCAATGCTTTAGGGTTTCGTTTAATTGTGAATTTTTGTGTTTGAATTGGTTAAGTTGTTGTTCAGAGGGAGTTTGCTATGCCAAGAAGGACTTCAATCTCGCAAAGCACCCAGAGATTGATGTGCCTAATCTCCAAGTGATTAAGCTGATGCAAAGTTTCAAATCAAGAGAATATGTTAGGGAAACTTTTGCTTGGATGCATTATTACTGGTTCCTCACCAATGATGGAATTGAGTTCCTTAGGACTTACCTCAATCTTCCATCTGAGATTGTTCCAGCCACTTTGAAGAAACAGGCTAAGCCAGCTGGAAGGCCATTCGGTGGTCCACCTGGTGATCGCCCAAGGTAATTCGGCGTTTTTGCTATGCAACGGTTTTGATGTTAATGTTGTTTTAGTGTTTGAATGAAATGTGTTTTCTTTGAGCAGGGGCCCACCTAGATTCGAGGGAGAAAGGAGGTTTGGTGGTGATCGCGATGGATACCGTGGAGGTCCCCGAGGACCTGCTGGTGAATTTGGAGGAGACAAGGGTGGAGCTCCAGCTGACTACAGACCTTCTTTTGGGGTAATTTTATTGCGCAATTGTTTCACTTGAATGATCTTTGGATTTTGTGTTCCTACAGAATTTGTTAATTTACATTTTTATAATTGATTGTGTTCCTACTAATTGTTGTTTATTTTTTTTGGGTTGTTCTTTAATTGTGTTTTTATTTTTGTGGGTGTATTTGGGTAGTAGTTAATTCTTCACTTGTATATCTGTGATTGCCGCATTTTGGTTTCTCTGTGTTTGGTTTATATTGCATCGTGTCCTTTTTTCATTATAAAGCAGACTTGTACTCAGTTTAGATAAGTTAAGCTTCTGGATTGTATCAATTTTTAAGGACTATATGCTTATTTACTTTTTTCTGAAATACCAAAACCTTGGGTGTTGGTTCTGTTTTCTTTGATCAAATAAAGTTATTTTGGACATACAAGTTTTCTTGTGTTGTGCAAATTGATTTGTCATATATGTTCAAATATCACATGATGTTGAGCATCAATTATTTATCTCCAACCAAAATAAGTGTTAGACCTCTACAAATTTTATAGATTTTTAGTTACTTGGTAGGCACTCTTTTACCTCTAGCTTCCCTCAAATTATGGATCACTGTTTAATTTGTGTTTTTGACTAGTTTGAAGTGTCTGGCTTGCTTGTAGGATAAATTCTATTCCTGCTTGTATTTATTTTGAAACTGAAACTGTACTTGGATGACTGGACCCAAATTATCGGCATTTATTGAATGCTATTATCCCATCGACCTAATTGCATTTTATTCTTCTGACTCTATTGCAGGGTCCTGGTGGTAGACCTGGTTTTGGACGTGGTGCTGGTAGTTTTGGAGCACCAACTAGTTCAAATGCTCCTTAATTGTAATGGTTTCTGCTCTAGCTTATGCAGTTTTGGCTGTGATTAGAGTTTATAGTATTTCCCCTCTACTAAAAGTTGTTTGATTATTAATTTGAATATTCAGTTATTTATGCAATGACGATTTTGAATTACGAGTGTTTTTGCTTTAAGCTGATATTTTGTTTATGTCTGGATGGTGATGGTAAAATTGGATGTTCTAAAGATCTTTGTTGAGGAATGATCGAAACCGACTTAACTAGAATTCATATTGTACCAGCTTCTTAAATTAAGTTTTAATAATCTCGTTTTATTCAACTAATTTTTGGAAATTTCTACTTGGTATTTTATGCTAATTCTACCAATCTCTAGTTTTATAAGCTTTTCGATATAATTATGAATTCGGTTGCTACTTGCTAAGGAATTATACACCTACCGAATCCAAAATATATAACTAAAACATGAGATTCAGTCAATAAGGTTCGAAGTCTTTAAGGACCCCGTCTAACAAAATTTGTTGACAATCAAAATTGTCATCACATTTTTTTTAAAAGCTTGTTAGTATATTTATTAATTAATTAATGTGTTGCTACACAAAATTTAGTTCCGTCTAACAAAATTAATGTGTTCCAAATTTTAATATTGGTTGCATCAACACTCCATACGACGAAATCTACAATTTTCAAACATTAAAAAACCAGCTCAATAAAATTTTCTTCTCTACGGAAGTTGATACTTTTACGTCAACGTCATCATGTATTCATAAAGATTGGACGAAATTGAAACGGTTAAGCTACAAGTTGTAAATGGTTGATTATTTTTAATTGGAAAATAAAGAAGTCTTATATAGAGAAGGGAGTTACAAAAAACAAGAGAATTGAAGAAGAGTTAAAGGATCAAAGATGGGTAGCAAAAGCAAAGATACAGAGGGAGATCCAATAAAGAAGGTTTTGACTCACAGAGGTCGATATGTCCAGTACAATTTGTATGGAAACTTATTCGAACTTTCCTGCAAATACGTTCCTCCTCTTCGCCCTATCGGTAGAGGCGCTTATGGCATCGTCTGGTACGTTAGTTAGTTTCATAATATTTTATCAGTAGTAGTAGAATTCGGTGCTCGAGAGTTTATAACATGCACCATGTACCAACCAGTTGCGCTAGACTTGGTGTTTGTTAGTTTAGTAACAATACTAACAATCACAAGCATGCCACACTCATTTTACTTTCTTTTCAGTACTGCTGTTAATTCCGATACACATGAGGAAGTTGCCATCAAGAAGATTGCCAATACATTTGACAATATTATTGATGCTAAAAGGACTTTGAGAGAAATTAAGCTCCTACGTCACATGGACCATGAAAATGTATATTCTAACTTCACTGTTTTTTGTTTATTTTAATTCTTTTAGCTTACTATTATTATGCTGTAAGGTCTTGATGATGAAATTTGTACACAGGTTATTGCTATAAAGGATATAATACGACCTCCACAAAAGGATGCTTTTAATGATGTTTACATAGTTTATGAATTGATGGACACTGATCTTCATCAGATTCTTCGTTCTGATCAACCTCTCAACCTTGACCATTGTCAGGTAAGGTTAAGGTTTCCCTGTAATCATGGTATTGGGCTTTCAGTTTTGCATTCATATCAGAAACAGAAGGAAATAAAAAAGTAAACATTTACCATATTGCTAATTTGCTAAGATATTGAAAATTGATGACCATTTTGAAAGTCATGAAGATTTGCAGAAATAGATTGTCTGCAGTTACGCAATCTCAATGTTGTGCAACTAGGCCGTCCGATCTTTTATCAGACGGTTCATGTTTTGACTTTGTATTTTGAATCTCTTTGCTTAATTAAAATCAATCGGATGACTTAGATTGCACGGCTGCTGTAACTTATAAGGTAGTATTGTATTTGAAGGACATAGTTTCATTTTTACAACCAGAGGTTTTGACTTGTATTTGTGTTTTTCCTTTCAAATTGATATTTCATGAATTTTGCAGTACTTTCTATACCAGCTATTAAGAGGACTGAGGTATGTGCATTCAGCCAATGCCTTGCACCGTGATCTTAAACCAAGTAATTTACTTTTGAATGGAAATTGTGATCTTAAAATTGGGGATTTTGGTTTGGCGAGGACGACATCTGAAACGGATTTTATGACCGAGTATGTCGTTACTAGATGGTACCGAGCCCCGGAATTGCTCCTTAACTGTTCAGAGTACACCTCTGCTATTGATGTTTGGTCGGTTGGTTGCATATTTGCTGAAATTATGACCAGAAAAACCTTGTTTCCAGGGAAAGATTATGTTCATCAACTAAGGCTTATAACAGAGGTATGAGCTTGGTGCTCCCATTTGATGTCAAGGACTATTGAATATTCTAATTAATATATTGCACTGCCTATCTCTTGCATAGCCTATATGTTTTTGTTCTGTAAAATATTCATCCTGCTTAAGACTGCCTGTCATTTACACTCATGAGTCATGACCCTTGTTATAACATAAGGAAATTAATCATGTTATGGATTCTATTTGGGGGTTTCAAACATCAGGAGCTAAATTTGTTGGGAATTGGCACCCTTCACTATACTGAAGTGCAATAAGGCTTTTGAACTTTCAATTCTTCCTGATTGTTGCAAACTTACTATTGTTGATAAATGACATTAGATAATATTCACAATATGATAAGCTAAATCCTTTAGCATTATATAGAATAGTTTGATCTATCAACCGGCATATCATCTTGCTTCTGAATGATATAAAAGGCATATAATAATCTATCTTATTAGGCTTCAGCTTGATTGAATGCTGTTATTATTAAAAATGGATGGAATGCTAATTCCTTTGTAAATTAACTATTACATGTTTGTAACACAACACATGCATTTTGCTTTCCTTTTTCTCAAAAGTTAATAGGTTCACCCGACGATTCTAGGCTTGAATTTCTCCGAAGTGAAAATGCGAGAAGGTATGTCAAACAACTTCCTCAATGCACGAAGCAAAATCTTTCGGCAAGATTTCCTCATATACCGCCCGAGCCTCTGGACCTACTAGAGAAAATGCTTATATTTGATCCTAACAAACGAATTACAGGTATGATAACTTGCTCATTGAATATAATTTCTCTCATCTTTTCATATTTATATAGTATAGCATTTTCATTTATTTGCAGTTGAAGAGGCACTATGTCATCCTTATCTTTCATCTCTTCATGACATCAACGACGAGCCAGTTGCTCCAAGGCCATTCTGTTTTGATTTTGATCAGCCAACA
>NW_027339349.1:0-5997 GCF_000331145.2 Cicer arietinum | reverse complement strand
TTGTTAATATTAACTTTGCTTCGGGATATTAATTAATTAAATAATTAAATATTTGACTGTTTTAATGACATGTTTTTCCTAAATTTGACCGAAGTTTATTTACAAAATATACCTTTTCAAATTTAAAATTTCATTATTCATAATGCGTCTTTATTATATGTAAAGTTTATTTTGCTCATTATTTTTATATTTCTAATTATTATTTAAATAAATCATTCAAAAACACTAAAATTAAAAATTGTTTTTTTGTTAGTAGAAGTTTATATTATTTTTGTATTAATATAGTGGTATATTTATAGAATATAATTTTTCTTTCAAAAAAGAATATGTCCATCAGTTTGTGTCCATATTTCATGTATACATTTTTCTGCTTATAAAAAGGTAGGTTTATTTGCATTTTTTTTTTATCTTCTTATTTTATCTAAATTTAACTTCTTCATTTTTTTTCTTCTCTAAATTGGAGTATTTGGTCGAGTTTTCTTTCTGTCTGCATAAATTTTTATGATGTGTGTATCTCATTAATGAGGTGCCATTGATTGATATGTGATCAATGAATTTCATAAAGTTTTTGCTATCTCATTAATTCAATCCATGTAATTAACTTTGTAATTAAATTAATTAAATAAATTTTTAAATAAATTTTTAGTCTTTATAAATTTTGAAATTTCATCTCCTTTTTGAAAAAATCATAATTTTTAGTCCATTCAAAAAAAATTATGTAAGAGTTACCAATATATATTTTTGAAAGATTTTTTTATATATATATTTATAACACTATAAAAAGTTTCACCATAAAAAATGAGTTTAAAAGTCAATTTCTAATTTATATTTTAAGGACTTTTATATATATGATATTTAAAAAACCATATTTAATTATTCTAAGTTAAAAAATTTAAAACTTAGATCGACGAACTTTTGAATAATGTTTGCCATTTACGAATGTTTGTCACACCCCAACTCAATCTTTGCTTGATTTATGATAGCATGAGTCAATTAAAAATGTTGTTAGACGTCTAAACAAAAATTGACACCATGTCTTCTACATTTGACATATATCACCAAACTTCATGAGGACCTTTAAAAATTCTCAAATGAAAAATATTGTAACCAATATGAGTTAGTATTTTTTTATACGTTTCTCACATATTTTTGCTTTTAAATTATCCATAACAGCATCAACTTTTGTTCTTTCAGGATACATCATGACTCAACCGAACATCGAATACTACAAAAGACAAATCAATTATTGGAGTCAATATACAGTGAAATGGGTCGATGATATTCTAAAGGAACACTAGTTATAAGCATATGATGAAGGAAAACGTTGGGGGCACATGACAACCAACATTGTTGATTGGATGAATGATGTATTAAAGAGAACACGCAATCTTTAAATCAGTTTTCTGGTGCAAGCAACATACTACATAGTGACTACAAAATTTGTAGAAAGAGGGACACAAGCCCAAACAGTTATGGCATCAAGTCTGATTTACTCAAATACAATCATTCAAAATCTTAACAAGGAACGAGCAATGTCGAACTCCCACGAAGTTGTTATTCACAATCGAGCAAATAGTATCTTTAGAGCTAAATAGTTGGTTCGTCCACCAAACAATCTTCCTTTAGGGACATTCAAGGTACACCTCGACTAACGATGGTGTGATTGTGGTAAATTTCAATAATTATACTACCCATGTTCACATGTCATAGTCGTTTGTTCGTTTATTCACTGTGACTATACCTGATATATGTGTCTTCCAAGTATACATTGCATTATATCTCTGACGCTTACAAGGAAGAGTTCCAAACAATTCTTTTTCAATCATATTGGCCAGAATACAATGGAATTGAATTGTGTCCCAGTCCAGCCATGAGAACAGATCGATAAAGTCATCTACAGTCTACTCGCATTCATACTGAAATGGATCAACGGAAGAAAAGTACACATCTTAAGAGATGTGATTTGTTTCATAATGAGAAACATAACAAGAATAAATATCCTATCGTACTAATGCTCGCGATGAAAATTGAATAATCGTAATAAAATTTGCTTTTATTTTATTTTCACTCATTTTGTATTTGTATTTTTCATGTTTAGTTAAATTTTTGTTATTTCTATGGGATTCATTTTATTCAATTTTTTTAATAATTACTTAATAAAAATCAAATTCAATTAAATTATTATTATAAAAATAATTAACTTTGTATTTATTTATTTAATTAAAATAATAATTAATGAAATTTACCTTAATTATTCAATTAAAATTAAAAAAAGAAAATCTTTATTTATTGTTATAAAATAAAATAATAATATACGACATTATCTCACATTTACACATTATAACTATCCACTTTCTCACATATCATCGATCTAACTCAATATATTTGTGTATTATTCTTTTTCGTACTAAATAGTAATGCTAATAAATAAATAAAAGGTATACAACTAATAAATAAATACATATATTTAATAGTAAAAAAAAATCCACATTAAAAAATCGATTTATACTCCACCAATTTCCCTTCACTCCTTAAAAATAAAAAATCATTTTGAGAAATCTGTGTCTCAAATAACGACTTTTCATCTTTAAAAAAGTAAAATTTAAAAAGAGTAATATATTGATATTTAGTTATAAAATAGTGATAGTTTAGTATTTAAATTATTTTTTAGTGGTAGTATAAAAAAGAGTCAACCCTAATTGTCACCCTATTTTGTTTCCTCGTCTTTGGCCACTGAAATGGAAGACATTTTCGAACTCCTTATCGCCTAATCTTAATCAGATGGATCGTGGTCTTTTCATTAACTCTATCATAACCTTTCTTCTTCTTCTTCTTTAAATAAAAAATAGAATAACAAAAAATAATCTAAACCAATGTTTACTCTTCTTCTTTCTTTTTTTTCTTTATTCATTTATGTTTAGAAACATAATATAAGTAGAAATCATATGGAAATGAAATATTGGCAATTGTGCCTTTAATAATATGAATTGTAAAAATTAAAACTTTCCTACAATTTTTGTATTTATTTTTTGTTTCTTTTACGAGTATTATAAATATATTTGTTAGCACAATCTTTTGACAAAATATTATTATTATTTTGAAAAATTGGATGATTAATCGGTAGAAAACAAAAAAAAAAAGTAAAAACTTTGTTCTTTTGACAAATTGAGTTATTAATAAAGAAATAAAATGAGAAAAAAATAAAAGAAGAATAATAAAGAAAGATGAAAAAAAAAAGGAGAAGAAAAAAAAAAGGAAATTACGTGTTTATGTCAAATCACAAATAATTAATGATGGCATTAAAATTATTATTATTATTTCTTTTCATATGTTTTCTCCTATAATCCTTTTCTTTAACCGTCTATCTCTTCTATTTTATTCATCTAAAATATGTGGTTTAAGGTTAATTGATGATCCGAAATAATCTTTAAGTCGTTTTTTATTATCTTTTATTTAAATAAGTAATTTTTATATGTATTTAATTTTATTTTGTGATTTTGTTGTCTTAATATGACGTTGTTTTGTTTTATAAGTTATTGCGGTGTTTATTTGATTTCAGATTAATAGATGGACTTCAATCTAATACAAATTCAATTAGTAACTTTGTCATCTCCAACATTGTAGTTCTAATTACATTAACATTTTAGACACTTTATTTTTGTCATATTTGTAAGTCTGTCACAATTGTAGGTATTACATTGTTTTATGTTATTAACTTAAATGTTGTGAGATTATTTGAAGATATCTCTTTTTTGTGTTTAAGAACTTTAAATTGTATCGTTAATTGATATGATTTGAATGAATCAATACCATTTTTTAATTAAAAAAAATTACAATTAATGATGGTGTTCAAAGAGATTGATACTCTAAAATTAAAGAAAGTGGATTAAGGATAGTTTGAACTTTTTTAAGAATATATTTCTTTCTTCTTTTATTCTGTGAATAAAATATTTTTAAAACAAATCATATATATAACTGTGAAATTTTGATTTTCAACACGATAATTTTTTTTATCTTATTAATTATGGTGGGTTATGCTAGGAATTCCACATGTAAACGTAAGCTTATTTTTAGACATGAGTTTATCTTTTATGACAGTTTAATATGGTCTAATTAAAGGCCTTATTAACATATTTTAATAAGAGATATCTTTAAATATACTAGCAATGTTTATACTACTAATTCCTAGCAATGTTTATACTAGCAATGTTAATAAGAGATATCTTTAAATATACTAGCAATGTTTATACTACTAAATATACTAGCAATGTTTATACAACTAAATATACTAGCAATGCAATTAATAATTCTATTTTATACTAATCCCTTTAAATATTTAAAAATTTAATATAGACTTATATGTTTATACTACTAAAATGTTAGCAAATTTATATAATTTAACACAAATTGCAAAATTTAATATAATAATAATAGTAACAAAAAAATATAATTTATTTATTTGAGAATATTAGTTTGGCATGTCTAAAAAGTTTTTTTGACCTGTAGCCTTTTTTTTTTTAATTAAATAGACTTAAAAAATAAATAAATCTTATCTATTTTTAAAATAAAAAATATATTAACATATACCTAACGTAAACTACACAAAAAAAATTTAGCTATCAATCAATCTTCTGCATTATTACTTAGACTTACACAAATTATCAATTCAATTAAAAATTTATGGACTTGGTAGCATTTGATCATCAACTACTTAAAATAAAAGAATGAAATAAAAATAAATATTATGATGGTCCAGATTTTTTTTCCACGTCTAAACCTATTTATCTATCTCAAAATTAAAATATTTGAAAGGTTCTTTAATTGATAACTTTGGAAAGAGAAATGAAAAATAAGATTCAAAAGAAACAATTTTGTATGATATATTATCTCTAGTTATTATTATAAACAAAAATTACTATTTTTATAATTATTAAAAAAATTAGTTAAGTATAATTAATTTTCTATATTTAATATAAAATATAATCTAAATATATTAAATTATTGAATGTCAATTAATCATCAACTGACATTAAATGATTTTTATTAAAGTAAACTTGTATTAGAAATATTAATATTAATATTAAATAAGATAAAAATGACCAAGATTTGATATCACTTTTTTGCTTATAATATTTTTCAAACACAATCTAAGAATATCACTTCACCTACTCCTTTGATGCTAAAATCTGTGATGCTGTTTTCTTCACATTCAATGTGTATTTTTTATTGGAGACACCAGAAATGAAGTATAAAAAAATTTAAAATTGAGCAACAGTTGATAATAAGATTTAATTATTTCATAGCATAAAAGAGGGTCAGTTACATTTAATATTTCTAATCCTGCCTGTATACTAAGTTCGTAACCGATTACTGCAAAAAATTGTTTATTTCAATAGAATCTAAAAAGTAAAATTCAACATTTAGAAAGTAAATTTATGTTTAATATTTCACGCGTCTTAATAGAATTATTAAAAGTAAAAATTTATATGAAACTAAAAAAAAAAAAGATAGAATAGATTAATTATATGTTTAGCTTTATGTTCCGATTTATTTTCCTCTGACCAATTGACATTTATCCTTCATTTCTTGGTTAATATAGCACATTTCTTCTTTCCAGAAAATTCAGAAAATAACGTCAATTATTTAAAATGTAAACAAGCGAATTTTTGTATAAGAAACACTGAAATACATTTATAGGAATTTCTTACATCCAAATAAATGAAAAGAAAGTATTATGAAAGAAAAGAAGATAAAACCCACATTTTGTAATGATTAATATATGATAAATAATTCTAGTAAAAACTTAAAATTTAATATTTTATTATTTTTATTCTTCCGTCTACATAATTTTTAAATGAAACATATCGGTCACTTTAAACATCAAGCATATGATCAGGTTTCCTATTTCTAATATTAACCTTATTCCAAGTATAGCAATTTATAGACGTGTACTTATTAAAAGCCACCATACATGGTCCTGATTCGTTTATTAACCAA
>NW_027339348.1:0-5966 GCF_000331145.2 Cicer arietinum | reverse complement strand
AAAAATCGCTGCTGCTAATAAAACACGTGTGTCATATGCCTTGGACCAGTTCCACTCTTTGGAGTCAATCGCTCCAAACTCAATCAACATAAAATACCAGGTATCATTTGCTCTTTAAGGTCTCACACGAGCTTTATTTTGGAAACTGAAACCCACTGTAGAGTTTTTCTTGTAAAGCCTCCCTCCGTCGGTATCACCAGAGGTCAAACTACACGGGAAAAAGATTAAAAAAGTTCCAGCAATATTTTTTATCTTTATTTCTTCTTAGGGTCTAACCATATTACAATTACTGAATATAGTATAAATTCTAGATTGAGATATTCAAAGTTTGTGGTGCACTGCTACTTATAAAATGTTTAATTGATAATGGTTGACGGTTTAAGAGTTATTAAACAAAGGCACAGTTATAAGGACCTGTAAGATTACCATTACCCATTTTTGTTAATTCTACCAAACACTTAGAACATCTGAATCCTTAAATTTCGTAAGACTACAATTTTGTTGTTTAATAGACTTTTGGCCACTATACAATCTCTTAATATATGATAACATACAATCTCTTATTATAAGATAAAATATTTGATTACATTCTCAGGAAAGCAGAAAAAGACTTAACTTGTCAATGTTATATTATTTTGAAGCAAAGCCTGCTGAAATTGAAAGAAACTGAATTTAAGTAAATCTTACCATATGCTGGAGGATTTGCAATTATTGCTTCAGCTCTAAACGGTTTATTAGAGTCTGGGTACCGGCTATTGCATGCAGGAAGCAAAGAGTGAATGATAGCTCTGATTTGATTTCTTTGAATATGTATTTCTGAAGGTCCTGATGGCAACAAGCCTTTATTCTTGACCATATCTGCAGAAAATTATGAACAGAAATAATTATATGAATAATTTGAAAGCATGAGCAAAGAACAAATATCATTCATCATTTGACAAGTACATATATTTATATTTGAAAACAGTATTATAAACATCCCCTCTCCTAAAAAAAGGCAAATATGACAAACTTTGTCATCTAAACTGACAACCCAATGTGCCTAGGGTTTCTAACACTATATTCATCTACATTGTGTTTGACTTTAATCATAAGAAATAGAGCTGCATGAGAAATCCTTCTATCTGTTATTCTAGTTAAGTTGTCATGTCAAGCTATTAATAAAAGATAGTTCAGGAAGAAAATACTTGGCTTTAAAGAATTATAAAAAGTTAAATTTACCAAGATCAAGTATTGGATAATATAAGAAATACTCACACCCAGCAAGAACTTTCGGATCTCCGCCTAAAGGGTAAAACTCCAAGCCTGCATCCAAGACAAAATCTTCAAAGTTTTTATGAGTAGCAAGCCTAACCCTGTGTCCATCTTCCTGCAAACAAAGTTCACCTTCAATCAGATTGAATTACATTGGATTAACAGAGTTACGAGACAAAAACTAAGCTTTTCAAGGAAGAGAAAATGAAAAACATTTAAAAATAAAAACCTCAAGATTTTATAAAGTATCATGAGTTTGTAAAGTACTACATCGAATAAAAAACAGATTTCTAAATCCAATCATGAAACACAGGAGAGGCTTACAGTCATATAATAAGCTATGGTTCATATGGGTTGGATGTGTGGGAAGTCAACCAAAAGTATTACTTTCAACCTATATTTTGTCAACAAGTTGTGCAGCTATAAAGTTGTTTTCGGCTTATTGAAGTGTCAATCAAAGTTACAAAACTTCCTTTTTCCTTATTAACTTACTGCAGCAGCAAACAGTAGTTTCGACTGGGATAACTTATGAGAGAGAAGTAAAATCATGTGATTTTGAAGTTATTTGGAGTGTAACTAGTAAGCATGTCACATGGACCACCAGAATTAGAGTTAAAACCAAAAACAGAAGTTGATGTAAGCTTTCTATCTGCATGCTGAAGAATTGATGAACCACAAGTTACTAAGAGAAGACCCGTTATGTTCTATGGATTTTGAAAGCAAATAAGCAAGCCAAAACAGGGTCATAACATTAAAAGTAGCACACTAGAAAACATTGGCTTAGTGCTAAAATACTTTGCAAACAATCAAGAGTTTCATCCTACATTTGTTGACTCGTTTTATTCCAGTAACGGTTTATCAAAATGATTAAAGGTGTCAAGGGTATCATGTTTCTAACTGTGGTTTCAGAAAACTATATTTCATTAATATAACCCAGGTTTTGAATTGCAAACTGCATCAAGTTGGAGGGTGCCAGCCACAACCATGATCATAACCACAATTTAAAACCTTGAATATATAACCTAAGTGAAAAAGTACAAACATCATTTCTACTTACTGTCCTTAACATTTCCAAAGTAAAATCAAATACTTCAATTCAAACCCCTATTATTTTCATGACTTTAGCATGAGGAAAGCAAGGATGTACAGCACATATTCTTCAAGTAAATAATCACAGTATAAAAACTACTACTGAAGAAACCAAGAACAAATAACACCTGCAGACGCTTCCCAATGGCAATAAATGGCTGGACATCTCCACGTGTGCCAACTATAAGCATTGCAATTTGCCGCGGTGGAATAGGTTCAATATCCTGAATGAGTGTTTCTTTGCAAGATTCACCACTACGATCAATAATACCGGTTCCATTTCCTAGAGACCGGTGTTTAATATGTCCTGGAACTTCAATTTCTACAGTACCATCATCATTAACCATGGAAGCTTTTTTTAGATATCTCAGCTGCAACATTTGCATACAAATTTCAACCATTAAAAAAAGTTAAGCAAAGAATTTCAGAGACAAAAATTACCACATTAGTATCTAAAGCCAATTAAAACAACATCAAAAGATGCAGCAATGCAAGGCATATAGAAACTAAAAAGCAGTCTCGAAAATAGCAAATAGCACGAAATTTGAAGATTGCAAGTGAATTAGCCAAACCCTTTTCTTGTGGGGAACAGTCTCATCAAAGAACCTAGCCAGTAATCCATGGTTTTTAGCAGCTTTAGCAGCTTTCTTACATTGACCCCGATTTGACGTTTCAGCTTCAGCCACAACACCTACAGCTCCATCAGTTGCTTCCACATTCTGTGATGCACTTGATGAATCCCTGTCAATATGTCCTGCGTAAGGCAAATCATAAAATCAACATCTTCATAATCATAATTAATTATTACAATAATAGTAATGTATATACTTGTTCGCATTGCATGAGAAAATGCAATCTCTAGAAATTAAACATAAAATTGAAAGGAAATTGTTTTCATATTGTTTAGAATAAAAAAAAAAAGGAATACCTGAAGAAGTAGTTGAATGAATGGAAGCAGCGTGTGCGTCCAAATAAACTGAATTGTCACTAGAGGAAGATTTTGAACGGTGGTGATTATTATTATTATTATTCTCCATTTCGGAGAATTCGGAGAAAGAGGAAGGAACGATTGTAGAAGGGAAATGGATTTGATTTGATGATGATGAAAAGGAATGGAAAAGTGTGATGATGGCGATGGGGAAGGGTAAGGCATAATAGTTTCTGTTTTTCTTTTGATATTTTTCTTTCACTTTCTTCCTTTCGCATTTCCCAAAACAAAAAAAAAACAAAAAAAAAGGAGAAAAAGCGTTAGAAAATATACAAGGTCGGCACGTGGAAGAAAGTGAAGATGTTTCAGAGGCCGTTACACTCCAATTTCCACGTCTACGTACGGCTACCCTACCTTAAATGAATTTTAAGGACCCACCGTCATCGCGTCACGCATGGACCCACACCACATCATTTTTATATTTCATTTCAAACACTAATATTATAAATTGATTTTTAAGGTTTAAGATTATTTTTCCTTTTTCTCTCGATTTATTTTTTAGGTCTTATTTTTTCGAAATTTGGTATGATATTTTTTTTCTTAGTTTGGTATGATATTTTAATTTATATTTCAGTAATTAAAATACGTTAAATTATTTAAAAATTTATTTTATTTTAGTATATTTAAATAAAAAATAAGTTATACTTTAAAAAAGATAAAAATTAATATATTAATAAAATTAAATTATATTTTGATAAATATAATATTTTAAAGAATGTTATTTTATTTGATATCTTATTTGAATTTTATTTTATAATAATATATTTAAATATGTATGTTTGAATTACTAAAATTTAAAATATAAAAATTTTAAATTTTAATTTTTATCATTAATAGGTTTAAATTTTAATATAATAGTTATTGTAGTAATAAAAAATATTACTTATATTTATTTAAATTTAATTGTATTTTTTGTCTTCTAGTTTCTCAATTATATGATTTATCCATTTTCTATTTTACAATCCATATATTTTCTCTAATTTTGCACTAATGTAGTCAATTTTAATGATTTAGCATGTCCAAGTGTATTCCTGTATGGATATGAGCATTTATAAAAAAAAAATAGAAATTTTTGTTAGCAAAATACAAAAATAAACACACAGGAAATTGTTAGAAAAAACAAAAAGTCTTTAATCTCTTAACTTTTTTTTCTTTCTTCTCATCCTATTTATTAGAAAACCATAATATTGTTAAGAAAAATTAGTAGAGAAAAATAATGTCCCCTATCTTCTCCTTCCTATTTATCTTTCATCCGCGTTTGATGACCATATTACATCATGTTTTAAATTACATATCACACAATCGAGTAGCATAGAGTAACAAGCCCAACATCGAAGCCTAAAAAGAACTCGATCTAAAAATCTGACAAGTGAGTTTTTCATATTAGGTTCAGTTGCGTCAAAACTTAGAACTAATCTATAACTTAATGAAGTGGAAGTCACCGTGGGTGGTTCCATCTAGCACGTGGTAGATAATGAAGTCTGGTTATGAATTTTGTTCTTCTATAGTAAATGATGCCTATTTTTTGGAGGACAAAATAGTGGTAATGGGTATGTGAATGAGTGAACATCATGAGAGTGGGACGAGAGTTGCACAGTGTGGAGAGAGTGAAGAAGATGAAGGTTTTGAAAAGAAGAAGTGCGTAAATTAAAATTGTGTTACAAAGTTCTATTGAAATTCGGAATAAACAATTAGAACAAAAAATGGGATGAAGAGATTTATAGTTTTTTTAAGAAATGGGAAGAGGAAGGTGAAGACTATAAGGACCTTTTGTTTTTGTTTTTGTTTTTTTTTCAAGTAATTTTTTATTTTTGTTGAAAATGCTTATATCTAGGTTGGAATACATTTGGACATGCCACATCATTAAAATTAGTCACTTTGGTGCAAAATTATTAAAAAAATATATTGAAGATTATAAAATTAGAAATAGGATAAATGTGAAAACTCAAATTCGTTTGATTTAAACTATGAGGTTAAAATCTCACGATTGAAAAACTAGAAAAGTCAAAAATACAAATAAACCATTTATCTCTAATGATGTGTGAATTCAATAATACAAATTTGATCCTATAACTTTAAAAAAACAAAAGTTCAATTCTTCTAACAACCGTCGTAAAAAAAAAACTATTTACGTCACTTAAATCTTGGGATGACAATAAGCACCCTTTGGACAAAATACTATAATGTATGTTCCCGTACCCACATTTAAATAAAAATGTCCATACTAAAACCTGTCCTTATATGGTCTATGGACAATACCTTTAATGCTCATCCTATACCTATGGACACCTAATTATCTATAGTTGGACCTGTGACCTTCAATATGAGAATGTTAGCTTTTGTACCCCCATTTAAACTTGTACTTCCTCAATTTGTTAAAAACTCAATTTTATCTTTAATAAATCCATTCACGTGAGCGGTAAAAAAAAATTACTCCAAAATCTGACTCTCTCGTTGAAATTTTCGGTAACTATTTTTTGCAACTAAATTTCCGGTAATTATATTTATTATCGGAAATTTGGTCAATGAAATTTCCGGTAGTTGTATATTCAATACCGGAAATTTCAAAAAATTTGAAAAATCCGGTAGTTAGTTTTTGTTCACCGGAAATTTCGTTTTTTGAAATTTCCGGTAG
>NW_027339347.1:0-5856 GCF_000331145.2 Cicer arietinum | reverse complement strand
TTCTTCTATTCAATCAATAATACAAAGAGATTAGGGTTCATTGATCCTAATCCTCCATTCAGTTTCAATTACGCTAATTGTTCCTAATTGATACCAGTATTAACAAACCAACCTAGTCCTTGTAAGGCTAGAGCAATTCTCACCTCTTAAGCTAGCTTTTAGGGCTATGTTAAGCCTAAATCCTCATATAGTATCAAAGTCAGTGTTGGCAATCGCAGATCGAGAAAAACAGTGGTTTGTTCAAATTCCGCTACACTACAGTGCTATAAGCCTAAACACTTTGTACTTCATAGACATTTGTTCAAATTTCTCTACAATATAACCGTTATTTGACAACACTGACTAAAGTCGATCGTAGATGTGTTATTTGGTTACCTGTATGTGTCCATGTTCTAGATGCCTAGTCCTAAGCATTGGGGGTGTTTCAAGATTTTTGTTATTTAGTGATCCACATCTGTCCACGCTTCAGACATCTAGTCCTAAGCATGAACGGGTGTGTTGAGAGTCACAATCAATTAGAGATATAGCCTAAGTGGTATTCATAAGGCTCAGACAATCCTACTGGAAAGAAAGAAAGCATATGTATATATCTACCTTCAAGACAAGTTGGACAGATATCCTCTTCTTCCGATGATGCATAAACAAGCCCAACTCCAGGTGTATATTTTGCTGATGAAAGTTTTAACGCGGACTTAGAACGGTATATCTTCGATCCATCTTCACAAGCACATTCATTCCATTTGTCTGCTGAATTTAAAGGTTCTGGTTCTGAATCTACATCACTTCGAAGAGGTTCAGTTTCTTCATTTGAATGACTTGAACTTTTTTCGCGCCTTGAAACTAGTCCGTCACTTCGTGAGCGGAAAAATCGAGGCTCTGCATCATAAGGTAAGGGCCTTGGAGGAGAACGGTACATGTCGGATAGAGAATTATCAAGTGATGCTGCAGATGTCATGGATGTTGTTCCTTGAAGAGATGAAGGAACTGAATGCCCTTCCCCTCTACGGAATATTGCCGTGTACTGAAATTTTAGCAGATAGAAAAATGGTTATCTTTTTATTGAAAAAGTACAGCTATGATCTACATCATCCTGAAAAATGGATTTACCATCAAGAAAGATAGATTCACAGATGCTGAATATTTTTCCTAGGCCAAATTATAGATCAGTACAAATTGCTCTGAATTGTTTCTCTTCTGTGGCTTGACTATGTGAGCTTTCATATGATAAACTTGTCCACACAACTTAGGTTGTTTGGGTAAACAACTTAATTACACACTTATAGTATAAACATTTATCATATAAGTGATGTATAAGTTATTTCTATAACAAAGATAAAATAAAGTCAAATTATTTTTATATAAGTTATAAGTTGTTTTTATAAACTATAATGGAAAAAAGCTGAAACAATTTAGGGACATGTTATAAGTTGTTTTCATAAGTTCTCCAAAACAATCTCACGAGTTTTTATGCCAGTAGATAAGCTCAAACAAGTCGATCCAAACAAGTCCTAAGTTAGACGTATTTTGATTTTAAGAGCCACTTATAACAATGATAGCACTCAAGATTTCTTCACTGATGCATACATGCAACACATCACCATTTCAAAAGTTTTTGGGATTAGGAACCATTTCAAGACTAGTAGTATGCACTACACGAACCAGAACACTACAGAGATGCTAATGCAAACAACCACACATGTAAATTTTCAAGTTAAATAACCCAAACAAAGGAACAATGGAGAAAATGCAAGTGTACACTATTGCCATCATAAGCCAGATGTGTAAAGAACCCAAATATCAGCTCATCAAAACATGACTTAATTGCAATACCAAGACAACTCAAGTAAAGAATTATGGAATAATGTTAAACCGTTGGAAGCAAATCTTAGGGTATTTTGGGAGTTGGATTGTGGAAGGTCTTGGAGGGGAAGCAAAACATATGGTTACATTCAACATTTTCATTTCCTCAAATTATTACCAGTGTCTGAGTCAATCTTTCATACTTATCGGCTATCAAATTCAAATTATGTATAAGACAGAGCATTGCGCTCCCATGAAGCGAAAAGACGAAACGAAACAAACCAAAGGAAAAGCAGGGAAACAGGATGTAGATACATACCACATTCAAAAGATTCTGTACCAAGCAACTGAAACACACACAGTTCCTATACACTTGACTATTTGGATTCACATAATCTTCAAAATCATCAAAGCTCAAACAACAACAAACAGAACCCATTATTCCAGCTACAAAATCTCTTTCACTAGCTTCTGATTTTCCTCACTCTTCAATTAATCAATGAAAACTAGATGGTGCTAAGTGCATGTTTTGAGAAAAATAGTCTCCAACAGCATCACAATTATACCAACTATGTTTTCCTTTAAATCGGTACCCTCCATAATACGCTCAGATACACTTGTAATATGGATAAAAGCATGGTGTCTCTTTCTCACCTACAAAATAACATTAAAGAAAACCAACATCATCATAAATAAAAAATGCAGAATTTATTCAAAAACAAAAATTTTAACATTTCCATTCATGCAATTATTTGATCAATTAAAATAACTATGCATGAATTATCAAGATAAAAAATTCCTCTACATATTTTATGCACACAAATGTGTATTGACTTGGTGCCACATATCTGAGCAATGCAGCAAATATACATACTTCAAAGCAACGTGTACAGATTTCAAAATTATAAAATCAGAACTATGACATAAGATCAGCACAAAATAAATTATGAGTGTCATAAAACATAAAATAACTATTATAAAATTCAGAGAGAAAAAAAAAATGAAATTTTGATTTCATTATTCAAAGGGTTAAGTTTATTAGTTTTTTTAGTCTTTTTCCACACACCGACAGTTACATGCTATGAAGCACTTACCCAGATACTGACAGACACATGAAGCGACGCTACACATCAACACCAAAAATAATTTGAAAAAATGAAATTAATTGAAAGTAATCACATGTGTCAAACAAACACGTCTTCAATTTGAAGTGTTCGGTGTTAAACTTCAAAGGTTGGAAAATTTGATTCCTTTCTTTACATAAAAGGTATGTCGTTGCATCAACCAACATCATTACTATAACAATTTTCATAATATTAGAGAAATCATAAAGAAAAAATAAATACATAAAAATTGTATTGGAAAGACAGTAGAATTTTGCATCAAACTTAAATTGGCTAAAATAAAGAGACCCATTTCGGATAATCAAACAAAAAATCAATCAAAAGAATAAAAAAGACATTTTGAAGCTGAAAATTGAAGTGGGCATGATGGGAAAAGAAAAAAAACTGAAATTTTTTATTTTATTTAAAAAAAAAAATATCATAAGAAAGAGAGGAACCTGGAAGTGAGAAATTGGGTGTGAGTAAATTGATGTTTGGAGAATGATATGCAAAGGAATCGGAGTTGAAATTTTGGAAATTTTGGGCGAAAATTGCAATGAAAGTGCGAAATTGAAGCCACCCTTTCCTTCTCTTTCTTAACCTTTTGCTTTCGTTTGGTGGGTGAAGTGGTCAGTGTTCTTTTTATTTTTAAATTTTTTATTAATTTAATTTCACCTTTGACACTGTCACTTGAAAGAAAAAAAATCTCCATCATCATCATTATTGTTATTATTATAAGTAAAAAGATGATTATTTTTAATTATTCAATATTATTATTTTTAATATATGATTCGATTATTTTAAAATATTTAATATTAGTATTTGAGTGTTTGATATTAAAAAATAATATGGATTAACCAAAACTATTAGTGAAATGGTTATTAATTAGAGGAAATGTTAGAAAGTTAAAAGAACAATTAGAGAAATAAAGTTGTTAATTTTCTTAGTATTAAGACTTATGACAAGATTGATCTACATTCTATTAATCTCTTGGTCGTAGAAATATTTTAAGACTTATTTTTAATATTTTAGATGTAATAGTCATACTTTTAATTAAGAATTATGTTGATTTATGTGTCTAAATATTTGATAGCTTTGACACAATGTCATTATATGTGTGTAAACTAGACATCATATCCTTTTTTGTTATGATATATATATATTTTTTATTGTAACACAATTTTTTGAAAGAAGAAAATATTTTGGGTGAGATTAGATAAAAGTACTCTAAGGTTTTTCTTCAAACCAAACTTTAATTTTATCAAGAGTCTCTTATTCTTGTAGTAATTCTACTTTTATCTTATTATTTATTGGAGTATAGATTTCTATCATTTTTTTCCTTATCTACATTTTCTTATTTATTTTTTACATTTTATTTATACTTTGTTTGAAAATATCACTTAGTTAGAATGTTGAACATATATGAAAATACTCAAATTCATATAAAAAAGAATAGTTTAATAAATTTGATTTATATTTTTATGTGAAATTTAAAAAACTAATTAGATTTAAGTATAATTATTAATACTTGTGATAGTTATTTTTTTTACTTATAATAATAACTTGAGGAAGTATGTATTTTAATTTTTAACATAATCATACAAATAATCTTTTTAATTTATAATTGAACTTTTTTTGTCCTTAACTATTAGATTTTTTGTAATGTTGATTCCAATTCATAATTTTTATTTTAGAAATAGTGTTTTTTCAATTTAAAAAGTTGTGTTTTTTGACCTTAAAATTGATTTTCTTTTTTCAAATTTATAATTGATACAATAAATTGCTATTTTTGGACCAAAAACTACTATTTTAAGAATAAAAAATATAAAATGAGATTAAAACTATAATAAATGAAATAATTAAAAGAAAAAATTTAATTTTAAATCAAGAAAATTAGTTTTGTGAACGTGATAGAAGATAGTACAATTAAACTTTTTATGTTTTTTTTTAATATTCTGCTGTAGGCATGACATAAGTAGAATCGGCCCAATAGGATTAGGCGGCGAGGAATATGACTCCAAGCATTTTATATTTCAAAAAACAAAAAAGTGTTGCAGACAAGAAATATTGAACCACCTCTTTTTGTTTTATTGGTTGAATTTAATTTAATATGTTTTATAGCATTACTCATTTATAATATTTGGATTATAAAAATTAACTTGTATAACTACCATACATCAAATGAAATATAATTAGGTGACTTTGTAAATTTTCTAATAATTTTTTCTTCGGATAATTTTATTTAACACGTATGTGATATTAAATATGAATATATCTTTTAAATGTAATTCAAACCTAAATTATATATATATATATATATATCAACTAAATTGTACACCAAAACCAAAATAATGTATGTCTCCCCACTAACAAATTTCACCTACACTTTGTCTGTGTGATTAAAGCTATTGACAACAAATTAACATAATAATAATAAACTCAAGGAAATGCTTTTTAGATCACGTGAAAAATAACATATGTAATAGAACATTAAAAAAAACGACTCTGAGAAAAGGAAATAACATAAGAAAAAACAAAAAGAATATTAATACTATGTGACAAAATTTGCATATAAACAACATAATTGAAAATCAATTAAAAAATGGTCAAAAATAAAAAGGAAACATAAACTATATAGCACTACACATTTGGTGAAAAGGGTATAATGAAGGGCTGGCACCAAAAGAATGACCTTTCTTGCTTGTCCCACTTCCACTTCCACGTTTTATTGTATTTTTTTATCTAGAAAGCCTCTAAATGAATCCCTCAAGAGTTGCTCAAAATTGAAGTCATGCCAATGAAAAATATGTGAAGAAACGGTTTGTTTAGATAAAATAGAAAGAAAAAACAATAATTTAAAAAGATGATTTTGTATAAAAAATATTGTAAACCACATTTTTCTAATTCTAATGAATGAGAAAAAATATAATTTTTATTTAAGGAAGTCGCAGCA
>NW_027339346.1:0-5854 GCF_000331145.2 Cicer arietinum | reverse complement strand
AAAAAAAATATATATATATATATATATATATATATATTTAGAGAAATAAATTTTAAAATAAATCAATTAAAGAATTTTTTTTTTTTAAAAAAAAAGATATATTTACTTTACCCTTTTACTGCATCTCTGCGATGCGGTCTCTATGAAGCAATTTTTTTATTTTTTTATAGCATGCTGAGTAGTTGGCTCTCTTTGAGATACAACTTTATCTACTTTTATTTATATATATATATATAAATTATAGATAAAAAAATGTAAAATAACAAAATAAAAATGAGATGCAAACAAAAATAATATAACAAAAAACAGGTAGTTAATTTTAAATGTTAAGTGGATTTTAGGTAAGAAATATATAAAATAACCATAATAAGAATATAAAAAAATTATGTACACGTCGTTATACAATAATTTTTCGGTAATTAATAAACGTTGCTTTCTTCATTCATTACATAATTATAATTTTCATAATCAAATAACAACTCATATTAATAGTTGTGATAGCTAATAGTTATGTTTGCTATAGTGTAAAAACATTTACAATAATATTCTATGGTAATTAAGCCTTAAACAATATCAAAACAAAAAATTGTAAACAAAGATAATATTATAAAAAATCTGTAATTATTTGACGCTCGTACGAAGAAAATATGATATACCACAATCATAAAATGCAAATATTTAATAATAATCCTTCAAATAATATTAGCATTAAACTAAAATAGACGTTATAGATAAAATATCTAATGGACTATAATTTTTATTAAGTGATAATCTAAAGCGTTATCTAAATGTTACGAACACATCTACTTAATAAAGATGACAACATAATCCGTATTGATTAAAGTGAGAAAAAATATTATTTGATTGTATGTGGCTTTTTCTCAAATTTAAATTCAAGGGTAGAGACGGATTGAGTGTTGATATCTACTATGTACCTGAATTCGCTCTACAATATAATTTTGGTTTAATTGCAGTTTTGGTCTCATTATTTCAGCCGAATCACAAAATTAGTCCCCCTTTTATTTCTCTCCAGTTTTGGTCTCAAAAACAGAATTTTGGTTTAAAACTTATAAAATATCATTTTTTTTTTGCGTTTATTTAAGTCACACCATGTCTCAAAATCTCGTGGTGAAATAACTATAATTGAGATTTATGATCATAAATGGTGTGACGTGCCTTAAAAAAATGATATTTTATCAAATTTTGGATCAAAATTCTGTTTTGGAGACCAAAACTATGGAGAAATGAAATGGAAAAACTATTTTCGTGATTCACCTAAAATAGGGGATCAAAACTACAATTAAGCCTATAATTTTTAAATTTATAATTTTAAATATATAAATGGGTGTGTGCAGAGAAACTCGAATCCATTATAGATAGAGATGAAAGTCTAAATTTCACTCCCATTAAAAATAGGGATAAAAGCGAATTTTTTTGTTTAATCAGATACGAGAGTCGAAAAAGCAAAATCAGCTTTGTTCCGCCCTATTGCTATGTCTACTACTCAACCTCTATATTTTTTCTGAATTTAATTAATTTTTATTATTTTTAATCAATAATTAATTATACACTTTTACTATTTAATATAAAAAGAAAAAATATATATGGACGTATCCCAATCATATGACCAATTACTATCTCCTTATAAAAAAATGTTTCCTTCACACGATTGCATTGTACAAATGCGACCTAATTAAATAAAAAGAAAAGATATTTTGATATTTTCTTTAAAAAATAGAGTCTTTTTAATTTTTTGTTAATTATAAATTTAGAAAAAAAATCTGTCAAACAATTCACTGAAAAATCGCTATATTGTCATGCCAAGTAAAATAACTATGTGAATGTTGGAATTTTTTTTCATACTTTTATTTGAAAATATCTCTACATTTTTAAAATTCTCAACTTCGTTGAACCAAAAAAAATTTGTTCTTCATGAAATTTATATGGTTCAAACATCGTGAAAAAATATTACAAAGACAAACCAAACAAAATTGAATATTTTTATATTATTTTGGATATTTTTGTTTTACAAGTGAATGAAAAGGGTAATTTATCCCTACTAACCTCTCGTTTGTTTAAGTTTATGTTAACAATTGAAATATAAAATTATGATTGATATCTTGAGACGTAGTTTAAGGGCGCACGTGACATGAATTATGGATATTTTTGTTTGAAATAAAAAAGATGTGAAGATGATAAAGTAGAGAGAAGAAGATAAGTGGACGGTGAAGTTAACAAGCGTGAGCTAAGTGGGGTCAGGAGGGACACTGACATACAACCCTCGTTGCGGTGCTTCCTTCACTTTTCTTCATTTTTCCCAAACCCCAATTCAATTTTTTTTCTTTTCTATTCTAATATCACCGCATTCATATACCGTTAAACTACTCTTTACTTCATTCTAGTTACTAGTTAGTTACCCAATCAATCAACTCTTTCATAATCATTTGTTAAACAAAGCCATTTTGAAAGATTAAAGCAGCAACATAATTGATCTTCGGTAACATAGCATCCCAAATGTTGAATGTTTTTAGGGTTTATCAGTGCTTCCTCGCCTTCGTCCTCCTCATCTCCATCTTCACATCTGTTTTTCAAGGTACATATATTTTTCATTATTATTATTGTTCGGTGTAATTTTTACTCTATCCATTTCTTCATCAATCGTAAACACTACATATTTGGGTTTTATTTTTTATTTTTTAAAGTTTAATTATATATTTGATGTGTCATTATGTAGGTCTGATCATTTATGTTCATCAATTATGTTTCTTTGAGTTAAGTGCTGAATTTGATCATCTGTTGTTTTTTTTTTCTTTCAGGTCGTTCATGATTTAATTTCAGTTCAGACTTAGGCAGCTGCTATAATAATAATAATAATATTAATAAGAGAGGTAAGATGCATTTAGTTTAGCTACATGTAAGCTTCAGCAATCATCACTATCTAAGGTCATTTTTTATATTCTTATGGTGGAAGATGATTATAATAGGACAAATTGCAAGTCTTGTGATATCAACTTTTGTTTTTTTTGTATGTTGTGGATCAATTACCTTTCACTTTATCTGTTTATAATGGTTGGCACTTAATAGTCTATTGCAATATGAAACCCCAAGTTTTCATATATTTAAAGATAGCCTATGTTTTATGCTTTATGGTATTCAAACGAAAAAATGTTTATTTTTCGATTTTGTATTCAATTGGATCAATTACGGTCAATGAGATGTCAGCTCGATCTTGTAGCCTCAATTATAGTCAATGATAAGAGTATGATCTTGCAACCTAATTAGACAGAGTTCAAATCCTCTCGGACACACTTGTAAAATGGTAATTAATGCCACTTTGTAAATAATATTTCCCTTTCCAATTTTTGGAAAAAAATGTACTCCCCACACACACATACAGGGTATTAGCAGTCTATGGCTACTAATTTCATTCGAATTGATCCATGTAGCTGACCTCACCTAGTTGGAAAAAGCTTCCATTATTGTAGTATATTAGCTAGTTGTACCTTTGAGAGTGTTAAGTTATTAACAAATGAAAAGTTGCTTGATAATATACTGCATCTAGATCCAAGCCTTTATTTTCCTGTGGCTGCTCCTACTTTGTTTCTAGTTAGCAAAAGTTGATTAGCAGCCTAATTTAACTTTAGTTGATGCTTAACTCTTTGTTCAACATTTTATTTCTTGTCTGGAATATATTTAAATTTTTTATGTTCTATTTAATTGTTAATTGTTTATGTAGAAAAAGATGGCAGCTGAGCTAGTCAATGCTGCAACAAGTGAGAAACTGGCTGAAATTGATTGGATGAAAAATATTGAAATCTCTGAATTAGTTGCTCGTGATCAAAGGTACCCGATAGTCTCTCTCTCTTTCTATATATATATGTGTGTATATATATATAGTGCTGTTTCTTTCTAATTGGTTATTGATCAATGCCACAGAAGTCAAACATGACGAAACTAAACTCAATTTTTTCTTCATTTTTAATTCTTATCATTTAGGTTTGTCTTATGGCTCTTTATGTTATATTATCTTATATTTTGGATTTGGTAAACATATCCATGCTCTTCACCTAACTTTATCACTACTACGGTACATACTACCCTTACCACTTGAACTATGCCTAATGGCTTAGTGGGTATTTCTTTATTATTGGAAGATAGTCCCGAAGAATGATGCTTTTGTTTTCTTACTCCAATTAATTGCATTATGTGTGCTTGTCACTTCGGTTTAGTTTTCAGAAGGATAATTTAAATTAGAAGCGTTCGACTAGTTAGCAAACAACTGATATTTGGTGCTAACTTAAGTTGCGATTCAAAATCTGTTATTTATGGTACTTGTTCAACACTGCGAAATGATCGATGCTTGTGCCTGGCTGGTCTTTTACTTGATTTTGAACTCAATAATGTGCTAGAATATTCCAAGGCTCTAGTGATGTTGCTGTTAATACTTTCATTTTGTTTTACTAATGTTCAGGAAAGCCAAAGATGTTGTTAAAGCTATAAAAAAGAGACTGGGTAACAAGAACCCCAATACTCAACTTTATGCTGTCATGGTGAGTATAATGACTTTATTATGAAGGTAGCTTGCCCCAAATATTTTTCATTGTACCCGAAACAGAAGATTATTTACAGGACTTTCTTTTCTTGAACTTTGCCGTGTTTGCATTCATGCATTGGTCTTCTTCTACTAACTAATATTTCATCTGTTGATTTTTCTAGTTGCTTGAAATGTTGATGAACAACATAGGAGATCATATTCATCAGCAGGTGATTGATGCAGAAATAATTCCTATTCTTGTGAAAATTGTAAAGAAAAAGGTGATTTTTTCTCCACATAGACTATTGTGATATTATCTGTTGCCGATGTTATTTTTCCTTACTCTCTTTGGTTTTTTTCTTTGCTTTCAGTCAGATTTGCCTGTCAGGGAGCGAATATTTCTCCTACTAGATGCAACACAAACATCCCTTGGTGGGGCTTCTGGAAAGTTTCCACAGTATTATAAGGCATATTATGATTTGGTGGTAGGTGGCTCCAATCTAGGTTGTTTGATATATAAGGTTCTGAGTGAGGATATATGAGGTTCTTTTTTACTAGATGGCTCATAAATAGAAAAGGCTGATATAGCATGCATTTCTTTTGGCTTCATATCCGAACAGGATAGTCGGTGCTAAGTGCTAACTCGATATGCTGAATTTGGGTAATCGTTTGTAAATATTCTGGAAATCAGACAACGAGAGTCTCTCAATTTTCTAATGAACAATTTTTTTGAACCTGCTTTATACCTGGATTATAGACAGCTAGGGCATTTCTACTTCCCTCTGTATATGCTAAATTGTTTTAATTTTTACAGAGTGCTGGTGTGCAATTTCCTCAAAGAGCTCAAGTTGTCCAAGTAAGTCAACCTAGTTCACAACCAAATAGGACTAATACTTTACCAAAAAGGGATCAGGATCCGCCCCCATATAGACATGCAGAGGTTGCTCAGAAAGCAGAATCCAACACCGTTCCTGAATCTAGGTGATTTGCATTTCAGTTTTAGTAAAATTTGTTGTAGACTGGGTCTTTCAAAACCCTTTTAGTGGAAGTGCATGATTTGAGGAATATTTTCTTTTTGCATTTCTTTTTTTACCGAGTTAGGTTTATGTCCCCCAATTTTTGTTTCTCCTTTTCTTTTTTATAAATTTTTAGCTTAAAAAAAATGTTCCTTATTAACCTCATTGTTACGTTTTTGTTATTAACATGATCTTTAGAATCCATTCTTTTCTTTCACTGGATGCATTGAAAAGGATACAATATTATTATAATAATAATAATAATAATAATAATAATAATAATAATAATAATAATAATAATAAT
>NW_027339345.1:0-5791 GCF_000331145.2 Cicer arietinum | reverse complement strand
TACGGATAGTCCGTGGGTAAAGGTAAAATTTGCCGTAGGTAATAACAGTTTTTCTTGTAGTGTGGGTAGCACACACTTATCCGATGATATAAGACAGACGAAGAGTACTATTGACTAAGAGTACCCTCTCTTTTCATTCTTATTCTAAAAGAAATTCTCAAGACTATATAATAATTAGTGATATTATTTGTTTAAGAGAAAATAAAAATCTACTTCATCCAACTCAAAAAACCTAAAATTTCTAGTGTTTCTCGAATTTAATAGAGTCGTCGTCAAAGTTTATAAAAAAAAATAGAAAAAAAGTTGAGAAACCCTTAAAAACAAATGATGATATTTGAAATCAAGTTTAGAGTTCGGGAGTCGATTATGTGTAGAGTATTAGCACCATACGACATCCGTAAAAAAAGACAGTTACCAATAATTATTTGTGCAAAATTAATATTAATTTAAATATAAATATCAATTATTTTTTATAAATGTGATTTTTAAAATAAAAGTATACTTAAGAACGAGAGGAAAAAAAATTATTAATATGTTTGACAAGAGTGTGATCATGCTCCTATGTATTTCTTGGTACGATGAAGAAATCAAAACTAAGTAGTTCTTGGGTAGAAAATGCGAATATGTTGGTTGCTTTTGAAAAAATGAATTTTGTTACGATAAAATATTTTAAGAAAAGGTCGTTGGTTTGATTAAGAAAAAATTTATTGAGTACAAAAAATGTTTGTGATGAGTGACTTCGTTGCTCATTTTGAATTCGGTTAAGAAAGTTTAACATCACTAAGTTATCACAACTCAAATGCCTTAAACTATGATCGACAAGATGTTGCATCTTAGTCTTTCATATCATATTTTCTAAAAAGATAATTATTATTTTATAACTTAAGATAACCAAGTTATCAAAACTCAAGAATGTTGGTGTATATAAATCCATTAGTCATAATTAATGTTGATTGTACTTAACCCAAGGTTTAATAAGAGAATAGATATTAATAATAATTAGAACACATAAGAATATAATTAAAAGAATTAAATAGAACTAACAAAAATGAAAAAAAAAACACTAAAACTGAAGTGGACTAAAAAGGCCAATATAGTTTTTTACTAGAACAAAAAGATTGAAGTAATTAAAAGGCCCAACATGTTATTTTCTTTACTAGAACAAAAAAAGAAAATTAAAAACAATAGAAATCTGCTAAATGAAACAAACAGATTGTCTTCTCCCAAACCCAAACCCTAAACTACCAATCATTCCAAAACGAAATTTTCTTTTTAGAGGGGTCGGCGGCGATCTTGGAAACAAACAAAATCGTGCTTTTTATTTCAGAAGGGACGTGCGAAAATGCCGTTTAAAGAGGTCGCGACAGTACCATCCAGGGATGTCGAGGCGTTGCCAACTATGTTGTTGAGTTTTTTCTTTTCTCTATTTTTGTTCTCTGATGAAAAAAGGTTTGAGTTTATTTTTATTTTGTATCGCCTGATAATTATAATTTTATAGTTATGAGGTGGAAGAGAACTAAACAAAAATAAATAAAGTAGAGGTAAAGGTATACCAACAAGAACTATTTTATTTTTAAAGGTATAACATCAAGAACTATGAAATCATGAAACTGAGAAAAATGGAGTTTAGAGATAGTTACCAAATATTTAGAATGTGCAAAATAGTCGATACGTGATCATCTTTTGCACATTAGTCTATCTCAACTTCAATGAGATTAACATAGGTACCCTCGTGGCCCGGTAAAGGATTACTCCCTACGTTGTGTCCGTCTTCCTTGAAGGAAAGCCATTTCGCATTAATTAGTTCTTGCATTTTAATTTTAGGGCTTAACAATCTTCAACGGAATGCCTTACTGATCTTGTATGGTATTCACATTTGGCATTTAGGTTATACCATTTTAGGAATGGTGGTTCTAGAGGTTTCATTGGTCTCAAGACTACCATTGAATTATGGTGTAGGTGAGACAACAATTGGCTGTATGTCACAGACGTCGGGTCAAAATGAGTTATCTTATTTTCTCGATTAACTAGTGGTTTGTAGTGATTCGGGATTGGATTTTGGCTTCATTGGTTTTGTTGGGAAAACGTGACAGGTGGTGGTTGGACTAGGGGTGGTTGATAATAAGGTGGCCTTGAAGGGTGATATTGGGGGTATGGAGCTTGTAAGGTCGCAGACACATATGGATAGGAAATGTAGGGATTTTGGGGGTATTGGGGGCTGAAAATTTGGAGGTCGATAAGAATTCATGGCTGGAGAATAAGAGACTCTTGGGTTTGCCATTACAACGTTAACATCCCATTCTTTTTCTTTGTAAATCTCATCTAGGATTTCTTCATACCACTCGTTCCACATACAATCTTACCAACTCATCATGCCACTTTCCACTATTTCTCCTATCATGACATGTCAGAAAAGTTTGATGACATACACCAAATCATCTTATCATAAAAGGGCGACTGAAGAGTATCCATAAACATATCAATCATTTCTCTTTCATATAAAGGAGTATCTACTTGCGATGCCACTTCTCTCCACCGTTGTGCATATTCTTTAAATGTTTCATTGTCTTTTTTCGACGAATTTTGCAATTGCATTCTTTCAGGGGCTATGTCAATGTTATAACTATATTATTTCAAGAAGGCATCAACCAAATATTTCCACGAACGAATTCGATTTCGCTCGAGATGCATATACCAATTTAATGTTGTCCCACTCAAACTGTCTTGAAAAAAAAAGAATGAGAAGTTTGTCTTTATGAGCGGGAGAAACCATTTTTCTACAATATATGGTCAGATGGTTTTTAGGATGTGGCACCTTTGTATTTTTCAAAGGTGTCTTAAATTAAGATTGGAAAAATATAACATCTCAACCAATCTTTTTATCCAAATTAATTTTTAATAAAATAAACTTAAGAATGAATTTGGGTATATATAAATTAATTAGTGATTAATGTTGATTGTACTTAACCCAAGATTTATTAAGAGAATAAGATAATAATTATTATAACACATAAGAATAGAATTAAAAGAATTAAATAGAACTTACAAAATAAAAAAATAAAAAATAAATCTAAAACTGAAGTGGACTAAAAAAGGCCAATATGATTTTTTACTAGAACAAAAAGATTGAAGTACTTAAAAGGCCGAACATGTTTTAGTTTTTACTAGAACAACAAAAGAAAAATAAAAACAATAGAAATATGCTAAATGAAACCAACCGGTCATCTTCTCCTTAACCAAAACCCTAAACTACCAATCCTCCCAAAACGACATTTTTTCATAGGGTATTGATAAATCTATTTTTATAAAATTTTAAGGGAGTATTTACCCTCTATTTTAATTTATTTTATAGTTGTGATGTCAACTTCTTCTTATTTATTCATTTATTTATGATATTTGTAGAATTTATCATGAGATGATAAAATAAGTCAAATTGGTCAAATCTATTAAGCTTTTAGTGCAAAAAACTTATCAAGTTTAATATTCCAATTAATGAGTATAAGAAGGAGGTTTGTTGCACACTTCAAAGGTTGAATTTTATGATAACAAAATATTGCTAAAGAAAGGGGGAAGGTTGTTGCAAAAAATTAGGATCTTCTTCATATTATAAAGAGGATAAATGAGAAACAGAAAAGGAGGAGCCATAGACTAAAAATAGAATCAGAGAAGCAGAATAAATTAGAGAAAGAAAATAACAACAAACATTTTAAAAACTAAGAGTGCTTGGAGCTAGAGTAAAGTGTCTCAAATTTTGGAGTAAAAGATCATACTCTTTGAGGATTTTATTTCTTTTTCCTTTAATTGATGAACGTATCTATGATTTACTTTATGTTTTATATGTCAATGAGTAACTAAACTCTCTTCTAGGGTCTTTGATGAATCTTGTGATTAAGATACCGTTTTACCATGTCTTAGTTTTAAATTATAGTTTTATTTTAGATATTTGTTGTTTATCTCAATTAAATTATTCTATTATTTTCTTTACATGTTTGGGATGACCAACCTTTGCATGCCTTAGTCAATCAATTGACTAGTGACCAACTACAATTAATTAGTAGATCTATAGGATAATTGAGATTATAATTCTTGTATGATCAAACATAGATACTAATCTTCCAATCATTCAACCTCTTGGTTCTTTATGCTTTCTCTTAATTATAATTTTTGTATAATCAATCAAAGAATTAATTTAGGAAAAAGATTATTACATCGAATGACGAAACTTTGTTAAAAGTTTTAAAGAGGGATTGATAATTGAGAAAATAAATAAGAATTTATATAAAGCTAGGACTTTTAACAAAGCTAGGTTTAATTTCTATTAATTTAGAGTTGTGTTGTTAATACTTTCGTTATAATTTTTATGCTATCTTTACGTTTTTGTTATCACAAATCAACAATAATTTTCATTAGTTTAAATAATATAGAATCTTGATTAATTTGGTAGTTGTTAAATTAATCTTTGTGGATACGATAATCTTATATAATACTAGGCAAACCTGTACACTTGCGGAATTTTTCAAAACACCGATCGCAGAAACAAACAGAATCTTGCTTTTTGTTTCAGAAGGGACGTGCGACGGTGCCGTTTAGGGAGGTCGAGGCAATGCTGTTCAGGGAAGTCGCGACGTTACCAACTATAGAGTTGAGTTTTTTCTTTTTTTTCTATTTTTGTTCTTTAATGAAAAAAAAAAGGTTTGAGTTTGTTTTTATTTTGTATCTTCTGATCATTTTATAGTTGTGAGGTTGAAGAGAACTAAACAACAACAAAAATAAATAATGTAGAGATAAAACAAATTCAGATTTTATTTCTTAAGGTATAACAACAAGAACTATTTTATTTTTAAAGGTATAACATCAAGAACTATTAAACCATGAAACTGGGGAAAATAGAGTTTAGAGATAGTTACGACACACAAGTTAGATATTTGTTTTACTGCTGTGATTTTTGCCCCTGATGAATATTTGCTCTTGTTTTAAATTATTATATTCTTCTAACATTTATCTCATGTTTCAGAACACTAACTATTTTTTTAGAAAGAAAAACAAATCTTTTTTTACTGATCCCAACCATGGAATCTCCCTCTTTCTGAAAAACAAAACTCTATTTATAAAGTTCTCTTTAATTGTTCAATTATTTTCTTAGTTTGTGCCTTTCTTTGAGCTTTCCAATTAATTCCCTGTTTGATGTTTCATTTCTTTGCTAATAATCTGAGTTCTTTTGCACATCTGAACCATTCACAGTTTAGCCTATTTGTTTCTATCTGAATATATTCATCTGTTGGATAGAGCTAGTTTGCTGGACTAAAGAGCTATGTTCATCTGTTGCAGCTTTGGGTCTTAGTTTTGTACATGGATTCAATAGCATTTGTCTTTTAGTTTTTGCTTCAAACTCAACATTTTGTCTCTTTGCTTTGTATCATATGGACAATGGCTATGGGCAAACGGAATTGCTTTTTTTATTAATTAATTCATTACATATAATTTTTTACCATATTTTGTATCAAACTTTTAGTTATAAAATTATCATTTTTCTAATTAATTACAATACTTTAACTTATATAATTATATTTTTTTCTAATTAGTTATAACAGGTACTAGAATAGTTACTACCGATATAAGAAAGCAGAAGCAAGCAAAGAGAAAAGAAAGGCAAAGACTCTGTCCAAAAAATAGAAAACGGAAGCAAGGCAATAGAAAAAAAAAAAAAAAAAGGCAATCTAGAGCATAATCAAGTCAACAGAACCAAAAGGGACTAGAGCATAAGCAAAAAGTTGAATGTTTAAAATTGTTA
>NW_027339344.1:0-5747 GCF_000331145.2 Cicer arietinum | reverse complement strand
AAATTAATATTTTAAATTATAATAAAATTAAATATAAATAAAATATTAATATATAAATTAAAGTTATGAGATTTTAATATAATTTTTTTAAAGTTAAACATTAAAAAATGAGTGAGTTTGATGTGACACAGTGGAACGTAATCTATTTAATAAAATTATGTTGAGTTTATTGTTGAAGTTAAAAAAGAATGAGTTGTTTCAAGATGATGTGACACACTAGACTCCATTTAATGAACTCATGTTAAGTTCACTGTTAGAGATGTTCTTACAATAGCCAAATAAGTTCGTTCATCAGCGTGTAGTTACGTAACATTCAGTCTTAAACGAGTTCACTGTAGTTATGTAACATTCAGTTTTAAACGAATTCGAGTTCAATGTTGTTGTGTCAACCTGTCGTCACAATGCTCTCAAAAAAGAACGTACTTTAATAATTTAATAATAATAAAATTATAATTATATTATATATTTTCTATTGAATTCACCGTTGAAGGAAAAAAAAAATATGACATGGACCCTACATTCCCACGTCTTTAGTCTTCTCTTTTCTCTATTCTTTATTTGTCCAAAGAGAAAAAATTTATACATCACTTTTCTCTCTCTCTTCTCTAACTCTCTCTCCCCTATTTCTCTCTTCTCTAACTCTCTCTCCCCTAATTCTATCAAACCAAACTCTCTCTTCTCTAATTCTATCAAATTAAACAGAGTCGTAGCAGCACAATTTTTACTGCACAATTTTCTGGTTTATGTTCTACTATGAAATTCACTTTACCTGAAAAGGTTATGGTTTTGCAATTTACTATCATTAGTAAAGAAAGAACATTTAACTTGAAAAAGGTATGGAAGAAAATTGGAAGATGGTCATGGGAAAAACATTTATATCCTGTTTTTTTATACATAGTGATAAGATGATACAAGTAAGAGTAATACTACTAGTGTTAAAGAGGTCCAAGTACTAATAATTGGAGCATATAAATAACAAGTAAATTATAAATGATAAGTTTTAATTACTTTTGATTACTTTAAAATTTCAAGCAAGAAATTGTCTGCAATTAGTAATGAGTAATTAGGCAAAAACTAGTGTCATTAGTTTTCACATTTCAAAGTACTAATAGTACATAAGTCAAAAACATTGTATACTAATATAGTTTAACGTTTACATCACATTAATAAATAGCAATGAAGCTCGCTTCTCCTAGCACATGCCCTTCTTTAGCCTCCAACATTTTCTCCTTAGTCACCTACAATTAATTCACCCAAGTGAAAGAAAAAACATCAATTTTCAAATAATTTTCCTCTATATATTAAAAATAAAAAAAATAAAAAACACTTACCATTATTTAATATTAACTCAATTTCCACTTAAATCCTTTAAATTTATTTTATTTCAATTTGACCCTTTAAATTACTTTTTTACATGAATTAATTTTTTATCTCATTTTAGAAAATAATTAACTCAATTGAAAATAATTAATTCATACTATATATAAATTTATAAATTGATATTCTGATTTTATAAAATCAATTTATCAACTATGATAGGACTTTAATGAATTAGTTTAACACCACAAAATTTTCTAAATATTACTAAATCGAATGTCATATTCCGAATTTTGACTGAGTTAATATGGAATTTAACATATCTTTTTAAGACAAAAAAAAATTAATCAATTAATTAAAAGTCCAATAATATAAACTTCTATATCTAACTTAAATCTAAATTATCTATTTAAATATAAACGCATACTCCAATACTCTATCATCTACCCATATATAATTTCAAAGGCTAGAATTTCAAGGACTTAAAAGCTCAACAATAAACTATATAGACAACATAAAAATTAAGAAAAATGTATACCTTGTTACCAAGGTGAAGCTCATCATCCAAGGCATAGAGCTTAAATTGGAACTTATGACCATGTGTGGGCAACCTTGGACCACGCCAACCAGGCTGTTTCCAATCATTATTCCCTTCTTTGATTTTAGCATAATCTCCACCCTTCTCCTCCTCTTTGCCAGAGAATCCCTCTGGCAATCCCTTCACGGTCGGAGGGATATTGATCACGACCCAGTGAGTAACCGGAACGACTGGACCATCTGAGTCGGATGCATCCAAATCCTCCACCACAATTGCAAGAGTTTTGGTCCCCTGTGGTAGGTTGTACCATTCTAATGGTGGAGATATGTTCTTCTTTGCTCCTTGTCCTTCATCCGTGTATTGTCTTGGTAATCTACCTTCGTTGGATATTGATGGTGATACCAATTTGAATTCGTCACTTCCATCGCTAGCCATTTTTGTTGTTTTTTGTGATGATGGTGTTGTATGATTATGCGTTATTATGGGTAGAAGAAGTGAGAAGTGGTGATTTATGGGGTGTGGAATTTTTGAGAAATGGTTAAGTGTGGGACATGTGGCATTGAGAAAATTAATGTGAGAAATGTCTTAGAGAGAGTAACGCGTGTTGCTACACGTGGAGGATTTGGAGCGTTCTAGTTCTAGTCTAAATTCAAGGATGTCTTGTCGTATGTAATGACAAAACAAATGAAAAAGAGAAACAAACTCGAACATGCTTGCGTGCTTGAAATGAAATTGCTTCTCCTAGTTAAGTTTAGTTATTGAAAATGACTCTCAACGCAAAATTTAAATGATGTATTAAAATTTACACAAATGTTATTAAAATATATAAGTTTTATTTAAATTTATTATTTTAAAAGTTAAAATAACTATAACTTTTTACGAAACAATTTGAGATACTTCATAAAAGTTATAGTTTATTTTAACTTTTAAAATAATAAAGTTTTATTTTATAAATTTGTATTAATATGATTTTTTTACAAAGAAATTTAGATATATTCAAATTGAAAAATAAAATAGGTAAACTAGTTTAAATTTTTAAAAGCTAAGGATAAAAAGTATTATGTACACTTTTTTTTATCTTATACATATTAAAAAAAACTTATTATTAATCAAAGAAAAAAATAATAAATTTATCAAAATTCTTTTTGAATATTACTCTATTCAACACTAACATAAATGCAAATTAAAATATAATTATGATTTTGAAATGATCCGTACATTATTAATTGAACAATACAACTAAAGTAAAAGTATATTTTCTTCATCTTAAAATTAATATTGTCCTTATTTATTTCATTGATATATTAAATAATTATTAAAAATAAAAGAGAATAATAATTTTATTAAATTATTTATATTAATAATTGTTTTATTTCTTATTGTTATAAATACAAAATAAAATAATTTATGTTTTAAAAATAATATATATAATATTAATTTGATGATACAATTGAAAAATAAAATAACTAATCTATAGACCTTTTATGAGTTTGATCGTTTTTGTTTCACTGTATTTATTTGTAAGTAGATATGGATTTTCTGTTAGAAGTTTATTGTTATGCGCTTTTTGTTAGAGGGCGATTTGAAGAAGATCAAGAGTTGAATAAGGTTCTTTTTGTTTTTAGATTCATTAATTGATATTAAATTTTTTATAATATAAATTAAAGGTAATTAATATTTTAAAAATGGCTAGTCAGCGAAATTAATACATTCAGCAACTATCAAATAAGCAAAATTTGGCCCCATCAATAATATTTAATTAAAAAAACATGAAAGACTTTTTAAAAACTTTGTGAACATTGTGAGGATCTAAAACAAAAACAAAAAATATTTTTATTGAAATTCCAATCAAAATAATTCTTATTTATAGGGATTAAAAATATAATTAAGCTTAAATAAAAGCATGAGCAATAATATTGATATTTTACACAATTCTTTTGTTGTTGATTGGATATTCAAATTTCCTACAGGGGGTGTATAAGTAAAATGTAGGTGCAAATAGAAATCCTAAAAAGAAAAATCAGCATCAAATAGGAGCTTCAAGTATCTCTATTCACAAAAAGCCCAAACCCATTATTGTAACATGTGACTCAAATGCCTAGAACAAATCACCATTTATTCAATTAGTGTGTATATTCGTGCATGTACGGATATTTTTTATAAAATTAAATAAAATGGAAAATATTTACTGCATTCTATCTAAAATTATTTTAAAAATTTTACATAAAGTTTTAAGACATAAATTCTTTAAAGTTCAAATTAACATATACAATGCATTACAAAAGATTTAAATTTGAGAAACTTTTTAATTAATTTCTTCCATATTCGACGGATTCTTCCAATGCTAGTTACAATTTGAATATCACATGTAAAAATTTTAAAATATAAAAAATGATACAATTTATAAGGTTTATCTACAAAATAATTTTTATCGAAGATATAGATGGACATAAATATAAATCATAAACTTAAAATGAATAATAAGTAACAAGATAAAATAAATGAATAATAAGTAACAAAATAAAATATAGTAATGTGAATCAGTATTATAATGAACTAAAAGATCACAAACAATGTTATTGCAAATATACTAATTAATATTATGTTGTACAACAATAAAGTAAGACATGATTTCAATAATTATAAGATTAAATATTAAAATAAATGAAACATAACACTCACATATAGAGTTTGTACTCTAAAAATGAGTTTTGCAAGTCACCCTTATGAAATGTATGTTTAGAGTTTGAGTTACACATATTGCTTTCTAAAACAAATTTGATAAATCTTTGGGAAATTGATATATTAAGATTTGTATTTGACATATTGTTCAAATACATTGGCGTTGTTTAGAGTTTAGATTAGGGTTGGACAGAGTTGAGAGACCCGCCCGTTACCGCCCGACCCACAAATGGTGAGGTGATTTGAGTGGGTTGGATCGGGTCCGACGGTAGTGTTGTAGGGTTCACGAGGTAGGCGCGGGCGGTTCGAGTCATGGATTTGCGATTGTCGATGACCGACCCACCCGAATATAGTTTATTATATTTATTATTATTATTAGTAATTATAATTTTTGGTGTTGGATTGGATACTTACCAAACCCAATTTTTTCCAGCCAAAAAAACAACACAACCCTAATTTCAACACTCACGCATAATCCCACAACTTTAATTTCATCCTCTCATTTTCTCTTCACTCTCGCACAATCACACACACATAACTCAACAGTCACAAGTTACAACAACTAACCATAACCCTCTCAAGTCTCAACGGCGGCCAACGTCCCTTCTTTCTCCTCTAGGTTGTTATCACTTATTATCCCTTCTTTCTTAACTCTCTAATTTCTCGTTCTAAATTTTTCAATCTTGTGTTCAAAAATTGCATTTTTTTTCATCTGTTGTTTTAAATCTGTTAATCTTATTCTAATCTCTCTCGCACTTGTTTTTATTTTTGTATTATGGTTTTTATTTCTTTTTATCATGATTAGGATTTTGTTTTAACTGTTTTTCTATTTCTTAGTTTTCTAGAGTTTTATTTTTTTTTTGCATGTTGTTTTCTATATTAGGATTTTGATTTAGCTTTTCTTTCTGGATGATTAGGGTTTTGTTTTCGTCTCGTTTTTTTTATCTTTGTTATAAATCTTCTGATTCGATTTGATGGTTTGAGATTGTTGTTAAAAAAGTTATATTTATTTGTCTCTGCATTTTCTAGATTTGAGACGTAAATTATATTATTAAATTTCCTTATTCTTGTTAGTTTTTAGATTTGTTGATTTGATTTCATATAACTATTTTTTTCTTTTTTTTTTTTGCTTTTCTTTTTCATATATGCAAGTTAATATTCTTTTATTTATGTTATGTTTATGTTATAATATTTATTGGTTTGCCTTTTG